>NW_020209976.1:0-2310 GCF_003070985.1 Temnothorax curvispinosus
GATTATTCGATAAATATATGATTTTTTTAAATTGAGACATCATAGTCTATACATTTTTATAGAAATTAAAAAAAATTATAAAAATCGTTTTTCAAGAAAATGACACACAAAGATCAAATTATTTCATGGAGAGTTTTTCTAGATCAAAGATTTTAATGTTACATAGCGACAGTTACAGCCTCATGTTTCCCTCGCAATGATTCACTCTCATTTTCTTTGTCTGTTTCAAATTAAGGCAAACAGAGGGTACCAAGTGGGGTGACAAATTGAATGAAAATTTAAAACATTTTTTAGTTATTTCTTGATTATCCGCTTCTAACCATTCAAACCGTGAAAGTATTATATTCAATCTCTTAAAAAAAATCATTTTATGTAGTTTAAAGTGAGAAGAAGATAATCTTCCTTTTTGGAAAAACTCTTTTTTTAATTGATCTTTTTCAAGCACATCCACCCACTTAAATGATATATTCCAGATTCTGTAAAATAATTTCTATTTGTGTAGCATAAATGTTTAATGTAATTATCAGTTGAAACGGAGATACGAAATTGATTCTAGCAGATGTCACGTTCGTTTATGTACGTTTTCAAGGGGTACATATAATTCCCCCTCTTTAGTAAAATTATAATAAATGAAAGAAATTATAGTAATCTCCCGGGCCTGCGACACTTCTCTGTGACGCGTTTATTATATATTATTCATTCGTCATGATTTTACTTTCTTCGCCAGAGATGCACTTTCTCCGCCTTCCGTGTCATTAAATTGTAATAACCAGTTATTACTCGAGTCACTCGTCTTACACGCGCGTGCACACACACGCGCGCGCACACGTGGCCGTCCGCGTTTGCAATTCGCGTTGTGCCACGAGGAATTCTTGGAATTTTTCGAATTGCTTTGATCATCATTAGGGATCGCGCTTATATAATCACGCGTGCTCTCGCGCCTCGGAAGCACGCCGGTGGATTTATGTTCTCGCTGAAAAGAAAGTGTCCGCTAATACGTTATAATCGATCTGCGCCGTGCAGAAATCACGCAAAGCAAACAACGCGATCACGTAACGTCAATCACCCTTTTTGTTCGAAACAAACGCGCGAATTTCTTCGTTCGATTGCCCTTAGGTCCTCGACACGTTCTACTTGAATTTTGAGCCGATGGATATGGCAATTCTCCGTTCAATTCCTCTCTAATCTCCTTAACTTTTGTTAGATAGAATGCTGTGGAATTCAAGGATGTCACATCGCGGACGTCGCCGAGTCGTCCGACGATCGCAGCTTTGATACAGTGAAAGGATTCTCTATATCGAATGTCGATTCGTTTAACCTTTGGAAGAAGATCTATGCAATCACCACTTGCCATTCAATCCCGGACTGGACGATGCGTTATTTATTATAAGCACAATATGTGTAAGCACCTTCGTCAAACGATTTATGTCCATTTCTGTCAATGTAGATTTAATCTTGGTTTAAATCTAACTCTTACCTTTTATCTCTTTCTAATTCTTAGAACTAAAAAAAGATAAAAGGTAAGTTAAACCAAGATTAAAATCAATCTACATTGGTTAGAAAAGGGCATCAGTCTCGTTGAAACGGAATCCTCCTTACCTTATCATCGACGTTTTCATGGTGTTGCTGTTCTCTTCAGCGACCACCGCGATATTGTACCCGTTGTCACGTCACTATTTCGCGAATTATTGTCTTTCTCAGTTCATCACTCGGCCCTCCGCATCCATCGTATCAGAGAGGCTCGCGAGTCAAGCCGCGTCTCTTAGCCGATCATCGTCGTCGGTCTTGTCGCCGCGGGAAGCTCGGCGAGACTGGCTCGCGCACGTCCCGGCCTCGCGGCTCTATGCTATTACCTAACTCGACCGAGTCCGGGAGCCGAATCCGCCGAGGCGAGATGGACATCCTCCTTTGTTCGTTCAACCCCCCGTGATTAATACCGATCTGCGCAATCTGCATCCGGGGGGAAAACCGTTTTGGCATACCTTTCGCGATGATAAAAGGTATTTTCCTCGTCTCTTTGCCCCTTCGCACGCCTTTCGCGTTTCGTTGCCTTCATCACACCCGGATCGGACGTGATTTACGCACGATTACCGGTGAATAAGCCCCAATTCGTCATTCGTCAAGACTTCCTCGCAACGCGACAATTGACGGAACGTAAATGGCACTTTGAACATTTTATTTTGTGAAAATTTTCACTCATGTTTGCTCGCTTTTAGGTCAACGGTACGACGTTTGTATTTTTTGGAAGAAGGTAAAAGTTGGCTCGTTATATTTGCGACGATCGCTGGATTTTTACGATGTAATATTCGG
>NW_020209977.1:0-2694 GCF_003070985.1 Temnothorax curvispinosus
CAAATAGAAATGGCTAACATTTTTGTTAGTATAGTAGATCGGTAAAATTAAATCGTTTATATAATAAGATTTTTGTTATTTTTATATCTCGTAAATGGTCAGGAATTTGATAATGATGTATAGGATATATATTGCAGGATTTTCACTAAAGTATAATATAAC
Organism: Temnothorax curvispinosus; assembly: GCF_003070985.1. Taxonomy (NCBI): domain Eukaryota; kingdom Metazoa; phylum Arthropoda; class Insecta; order Hymenoptera; family Formicidae; genus Temnothorax; species Temnothorax curvispinosus. The sequence goes on from NW_020209977.1 coordinate 163, forward strand.
ATTGAAAAATTTTATCATTAATATATCTATGTGTTTGTTAATAACAAATTATTTGTTAAACAATTTGGCACTTTTTAATTCACATATTGGTATTGTCAAGTTCTCTTCGTTTACGCGGTTTCAGTTTCTACCATAAAATTATCCGTTATACGACACTTTATTTTGTTTTTATAAATATTTTGTAAATAAACAATTGCAGAGATAAAAGTTATTATTTTTTTTGTAGGTGTGCCGATGCAGAGTTTGCGTGTGCGGTCAAAATTCGTATTTACCAGAACGGTTTTTTGTAGTTACGACGGCGGGTGGCTGCGATTTTTGTAACTTTTTCCGCTGAATTTCTCTTGGACCCTGCTATCTGACCCCGTAATATTCTTTAAAACCTTATATGGCTTTTATTAATGAAATAATAAGATTCCGTCTTATATAAAAGTTGTATACGATTTGGAATATAAATTAAAAGTATTTATTGACGTAGTTAATAATTTGTTTATTATTGTTTATAACAATTGTTCTTGAAAAATATTAATAAAGTAATTGTTATTTTAGCGTGGTAATCTTCTATAAGTATAAGAGAATGTGTTTCTGTAATTGTTTTATCTTCAACTATCCGTTTTCATTTTATTTTAATTTATTACAAGTTCATATAACTATCCTCGTCTTACTCATTGTGAATTTGCATAAGACTGGTATTAAACTATCCTCGTCTTTCGTACAGAAGTCGTATGCTAATTTAATTTATATAGAGGAAGTATTAAACTATCCTTTTCTTTACGTGCATGGCATAAGTCTGTCTCTCTCAAATTCATGAAGCGAATATTCAATTTTCAATCTCATTTATTAATTTAGTTAATTTAGATAGAAAATCGAAATTAACGCCATTGATGTTTAGAGACATGGAGGATTCTATTTTTAGCATAATAATTAGGTGTCAAAATCTCTGTTTGAAAATGAAATTTTTTATAGCCAAAATGTATAAAAGACCAAGAATATTAATGTAGAAGTGATTCAGTCTTCCTACGTTTAAATGGTAAAAAGTTTAAAATGGCGGACGTGAAACTTTAATAATTTATAACTCGAAAACGATAAGAGATAGAGAGAGATGGGGTTTCTTTTGTTGTATTCAGGTAATCGAAGGCTTCATTTTATATACTCAGTCCTATTACTCGTGCCCGAGCGTGGTGACTTCTCTTCATATACATGTGTTGCGCACGTGAATTATACACATTGTATATGGAACCTACAGTTTAACGCCGATTTCGAACGGCAATTTTTTAGAGAAGTTTTCGTGGCAAGACATACTCTCGGTGGTTTGCCATTGCCTTCCGAGAGGAGAACGAGCGAATAAAATTTTCTAGCTCTACCGGGAATCGAACCCGGGACCTTTGGCTCAATAGACCAGTGTCTACTAGGCCACGCTCGTCCACTAGGGCTTCATTTTAGGGTGTTTAAAATTTTTGTGTTTTATGGATTTCTGTAATTTTTAATTATATCTCGGAATTGAGAAGAGATATGAAGTGGGGGTTTTTGTATAATTATTTGGCATACTCTGCTGAGTGACTGTAGTGGTTTTATTGATTATTTTTAATATTTATTTTACGATAAATTTTATTGTTAATTAGTTTATTTTGAAAGATACAGGAATAATTTATTAACAAAAGTTGTTTGACCTTTCATGATGGTTCCGATAGTCATTTTAGTTAGGTCTGTTAATGGCATAATTTAATTGTTTATAACAATCATGTTTGAAAAATACTAATAAGATAATTATTATTTTAAGGTAGTTATGTTCTTTAAGCATAAAGGATTATATTCTTATAGTTGGTTTGCCTCTAATTAATTGATTTATATTTTATTCCAATTTTATTATTAATACATTTATATAAAGGGCGGCAGTGTGGTCTAGTGGTAAAGCGCCAGACTCGTAATCTGAGAAACCAAGTTCGAGTCCACTAGAGCCATGAAGCATGGAATGTTTTTCCGATAGCTGCGCCTCTCCGTGCAAGATAGGCTCTTGTGCGGAGAAAACTGGGCTCCGTCTTTCGGAAAGAGACGTTAAGCCGTTGATCCAAAGGGTTAAAGTGAGAGGAGAAGGATAGTATTGGTAGTAGATTGCGAACCCTGCCGGTATATCCAATAAATTACGAATTTTAATACATTCATATAGAACATACATTTCTTTCCGTTAGATCCGTGAGTCAAACTGAATTTACATTACATAAAGGATCTTACATAGTCTGTATAAGCAATGAATAGCAATGAACAGTTAACTTTATTGATTCTGGGGAATTTTAACAAGTAGTTGTCCAAAAGTTTATAGTGTGATTCGATCATTCAATCGATCGAAGCCAGCTCGCTACTACCCTCACTTCTCACATCCGCCGTTTGTCAGTATACCTCAACGATCGATTTTTTCCTTTCTTGCTAACCGGTACGCACTTCTCTATTGCTTGGTCCGCTCGATCATTCCTTCGTATATTTTTCTCTCTTGTTGTGCCCCCTTTTTACGGCGGGACACCTGGGATCGTTTTATCC
>NW_020209978.1:0-3138 GCF_003070985.1 Temnothorax curvispinosus
ATGTACTTCTTTTAGAAGTAGAAGAAATCTATTTCATATAAAGCTCTTTCTCCATATAGTGGTCTTTTTATTTATCATCTCTTCTACATCCGCGATCAGCTTTGTGTTGGTCTTGTTCAGATGCTCGTTCTCTTTCTCCAATGCCAATGCTCGCTCTTGACATTTTTGATAAAGTTGTAATGACTGCTTTAATGCTTAATGCTAAAAAAAAGCAGTTGTTAAAACTTTATCAAAAATGTCTCCAGCGACCATTGGCACTGGAGAACGAAAACGAGCATCTGAAGAAGACCAACTCAAAGTACATTCAAATTTAATTTCTCCATTTCTCCTCCGAAAGATAGCCCAGTTTCTCCGCACGAGCCCCACTCGTGCGGGGGGTGCAGTTTGGAATATAAAAATTTCTGTGATCAGATGGACTCAAACCCGGTTCCACAGGATTACGAGTCTGGCGCTTTACCACAAGACCACACTGCCACCCTCTTAGGCTGCGTTCGGGAACCGCTCTATTAGCGCTATTTGCTTATTCTATCCTTGTTTGATACCTGATGAGCGATAAAGATAGAATGATGCGATAGCGCTAATAGCGCGCTCCCCAAACGTAGCCTTAGGGGTACCTCACATACATTATATACACATATTACATATACAAATTACAATTTTTTATACTTCAACAAGCGGCTCGGCCGCTGAGCCTCGAGCGGTAGTGGGGGTATAGGAGGCGTCGCCTCGGGAATTGGCCCGAAATGTGCAACTAAATCCCATTACATATTACATTTACAAAGTTCAACTTTAATCAAAACAAATATTTCAAGGTCTGCAAATTAAGATAAAAACGGAGAATTCTTTTAACTTTTTATGTTTATAAAGATTTACGTCATTGGATTTGGTAATTTTTATATTTTTAGACATTTTATTTACATATTATTCACAATTGAAATTGATTATACATATGTCAGTGAATAACGACAGAATAATTGACATGTATCTCGATATTTTATAAGAAAAGATTAAGTTTACAATAAATAACGTCGCCCATCGATTTGCCAACTCGAGATTCGAAGAGTCGCGAGATCTGAAATATGTGCCGGCATAGCTGGCACTGGCATAGCAACGTCATAGCACAAGAGAGAAGGAGACAACGATCGTGTTTTGTCCTTCTTCGCGCCGAACGTACACAGACAGAGGAGCTTGCATTAGTGTGCGTGGCTATGCCCTTGCGCAGCCTTGCCGGCGCATCCCCTCCACACGCTGTAGCATGCTGGTCGGTCTGCACAGCGGCATCACTGTTGCTATGGCCGATGCTTCACTGTTGCCGCGCTCGCTGACCGTCGTGCTCTCCCCGATCGCGCTCGCGACGTCTGAGCCGATGTTATGGCGCTTATTTCAAATCATCGCTGGCGATGATTTTGAAACATCTTACTAATTTGTCGAAAATATTGACATGACTTTGTATTATTTTTGGCTGAGAATATATTTTATTATGTATGACGCTGTGGGACAGATTCGTACACTGACTCGTGGAGCACTTTGATACATATCAATATGTATCTATGTAGTATATAGTATTAAGTAAGATATTTTCATTTTATTTTAGACGAAAATGGTAAAAACGTACCAAAAAAGACCAATAGGGTCTATATTGATGAAGATGCAACGGCATCACTTCTCACTTTTAAACATGATCTATCTTTTTATAACATGTAAAAAAATTATTTAAAATATTTAAAAAATATGTATGTTGATATTAATTCTAAGATAAAGTACAAAATGTGTTAATTTTTTTATTTTTTAGAATATTTAATTAGTTTTGTTTTTAAAAGTTTATTTGACTGATTAAACCTGCAATACTTAAGAAGTTGCAATTTTTTAGAAGAGTTTAAAAATAATTAATCTATGTGATAAGATAAATTACTTTTGTGTTCAAATGTTTTTCAAAGATGTGATTTGAGTTATTTTGTATTTCTAATTATTAGACTACTATGTGAGTGTTTAAAAAACAGATTCTTGTATTTTTATTTTTGAAATGATTGTTAATTCCGTATAAATAAATCTCTGTATATGTTTCGTGTGAGATGTAGGTTAATACAAAACACTAGTTTCGGGTATATATTGTTTATTGTTTCGTTCGCAATTGACGAGGACTCGACCTCGTGATATCGTCGAAGACTCGACTTCGTGTATCGTCGAAGACTCGGCTTCGTGTATCGTTGAAGACTCGGCTTCTTATATATCGTCGAAAAGACTCGGCTCTATATATATCGTGCATCGCTATTCCGATCGCGGCGGATATAATGAACCGCATACGCACAAAACGGTGCCGTATATCTCGCACTGCGCGCCGATCTTACACGTGTGTTACGCTCGAGCGATTATTCGTGAGAATGCCCGGACGCGAGCTTAGACCGAAGCGCCACGCGTTCGTCCTTTTTTCCGATCGGTAACAACGCTCGCTCGGCGAGCTTATCCGTGGGCCCACGTTTCCGTCGCAACATACTCCCCCCGTTGAGAGGATATCGATCAACCCCTATTTACATGATTGTCTTACATCGATAAGACCGTTATAATCAAGATATATTCGGGGGGCGTCGCATGATTAGTCAATAGGAAGTGGACATATGCACTTCACCGCTCGCTTTAATGTTCCAGTCGCAGTTTTCACGGTAACCGTTCGGATTATTCCATCCTGATCCGGATGAGTTTCTTCGATTTTTCCTAAAGCCCATTGGGAGCAAAGGAGGCCCTTTTCCTTGATGAGGACGACCGATCCGAGGTTGATTTTCTCTCCGTCCTTTATCCATTTTCGACGGACCTGGAGCTCATTGAGATATTCCAAACTCCAGCGGGTCCAAAAGTCTTGCCTCACCTTGGTGATATGTTGCCAAGTAGACAACCTGTTGGCTGGGACAGACGAGAGATCAGGCTCAGGCATAGAAATTAATGGTCGACCGATTAAGCAATGGGCAGGAGTAAGAACGGAAAGGTCATTGGGATTGGATGAAAGAACCGATATAGGTCTTGAATTGAGTATTCCTTCAATTTTGATTACGAAAGTATTCAGTTCTTCGAACGTGAACAAGAGATCTCCGACTACACGTTTGAAATGGTGCTTAAATAATTTCACCGTGGAATCCCAAAGTC
>NW_020209979.1:0-9273 GCF_003070985.1 Temnothorax curvispinosus
TAAAGCAGAAGATAATTATAATATAATATAATTATATAAGGGTCGTTCAAATAAATTAAACTGACTCGGGTTACTAAATAGTGACGTCACTGGAGATGGGACACCTGCCTAAATATTAGGGGTGTCTATATATAGCACTATCAGCAACAGTGTGATATATATGTATATTTACTTATGTACATATTCTAATACTGTCTTAAATTACACTTTACTCAAATAGCTAATCCATGTTTTACTTGAATGACCCTTATACATGTATCTATATGTATATATTAATTCTACCTTAAATTATAATTAAATACATAATTAATAATAATAGAAATAATTTGCAATATAAATTGCATACTTGACAGAAGTCACATAAATCACATAATCACATGAAAGAGATGGATACATAAAAATTAATATCTGTAAAATTTAATAAAGGAACATTTTTATCTATAATTTTTTACCCGCCTGAGAGATGGAGTAAAAAATCGTTTTATTCCGAAAAATAGATTTTTCTCAATTATTGATATTTTTTTCCCCCTGGAAATTATCCTTGAAAGTTGATAGTACAAAAGTAGGTACCACGTTTTTCAAACGTTAACCTAATGCGTTAACAAAGTATCCCGATAATATGAAAACACAAAGTTTACTTTCGTTAGGAGGGGTGGCTGCAGAGGAGAGCGCGCGTCCCACGAGGGTGTGCCTTCGATCGCAATTTTATTCAGAGCGTCGTTGTCGCTGGACGCAAGCCAATGTCAGTTTACAGCCAGGCAAGAGCAACGTCGTCGAAGACGTCACTTTCGTTGCCGTTAAACGACGGTCATTTGTGACGGTTATATATAGGTCACAGCATCAGCATACAACTGAATTCCCTTATCTCTTTGGAACTCGTAGTACACCACGTTTTCCCCTCCCCCCTCCATCTTGCCCGCTTTTTCGCACCGAACTTTCACCATTCTATTCTTATAATTTTTCGTTCGTATAATATACGTTTCTTCTTACACTTTATTCTCGTCTCGCTCGATTTCTATTGTTATATTTTCAGCTTTCTCTCCTTTTCGTTTGTAGTGCGGTTGTTAAGAAGCGGATCGTCTAAAGCCCCTAATTATTTGTTTATTAGAAAAGCATGCCACGACTTTGTGTGTCAGCCCCTGCGCGGGTCCACGCCAGCTAATCTTCCCTATATCGTTCCAATTTTAGTATGCGCGCCGAAGCCGAAGCCGGGTACGCGTGTCGGCGTTGCTGTATATACGTGCATATACACACACTATAGCCGCCTGCATGTGAGCGACACACTTTTCACAGAGCGGGGTTACGGCACACTTTTCCTATCCTAAGCGAGTGCGGTTATGAAACACGAACGACGTAACGTAAGCGCGCGCGGCCGCTTACGATTATCTCGCACGCGCGATAAAAGCCCGTAACAGCTGAGCCGCCGCCTTTCACTAAATGCAAGCTGCATTTTCGCGAAACGGAACTTACCGGCAAGTTGCGATCAGAAACGAGCAATAAAACCGTGAAGAAGTTAAGATTGTCCGGCTCGCAAACCCCGTGGTTAATATTCGGCATGATATTAAATACACGATTAATTGGACGCATTCTGTAAAATGCGGAACATACTCCAAAACCTTATACTTTTCCGCCAGAGAGCGGAATGTATCTTTGCGAAACATTAGAAATAAAATTCTGCGCCGACATCAAATATAATATGACTGAATTATAATCCTCCTCAAATACAATTCCATACGTTATATGCGTTCTTTAAAAATGTGTTTTATACGATTAGTTATAGGTTCTTGTGTCTCCAGGGGACAGCACATTACAAATAAGAGTTGGATATTTTTGCATAATACACCTACTATAGGTCTTCATGATCACTTGTAACAGAACTAAAAATTCACAAAAATGGCACTTGGTTTTTTATTGCTTTTTATTGCTATTGATTTCTTATATTCCGTAAAATTTGAAATTTATTGCATATCCCCGTAGGGTTCGCAATCTAGTACCTTTTCTCCATTCACTTAACCCTTTGGACCAACTGCTTAACGTCTCTTTCCGAAAGACGGAGCCCAGTTTACTCCGCACAAGATCCTATCTTGCACGGAGGGCGCAGTTTTTCGGAAAAAACTTTCCATGTTACATGGCTCTAGTGGACTCGAACCTGGTTCCTCAGATTACGAGTCTGGCGCTCTACCACTAGACCACACTGCCGCCTCTTGATTTCTTATATAAATCATATAAATGCTTCCAATGTTACTTTAAATCAATGCAAAACTTTATAATTAAAACTTTATGACAAAAACACAAATTGTTCTGATATAAATGCTATTGAACTATTCAATGAGAAAAATCTATATAAAATAATATTTTCAGATATACATCAGCAAAACACTTTACAATCCTTAAGTTGATATTTTAAATAAATTAGTTTAAAATAGCTTTTTGGAAATATTTCCCAATTTAACAAAAGCGTTTTGAATATTATTAACTGTGCCAATAAATATATGTGGCAACTGATGGTAAAGCAACTTTTTCAAAATTAAAATTAATCAAAAATTATCTCAGAAGTACACTGACGCAGACGTGATTATCCAATTTAACAATCCTATTAATAAAGAATGAACTGGCCAACAGCCTCGATTACAAAAATATTACAGAAATATTCGCAAAGGCTATAATAAGAGTAGAAAGTGTAATTTTTAATTAATCTTTTTTAATTTTATTTTTACAAAATGTATATTATTAAAATAAATAAGCTATAAAACATATTAATACACTTAATAATATTTAAAAAAATACAACAAAAAATAAATATAAAAATTTTAAATATTTTTAAAATTTTAAATGCTTTTTCTAAAAAAAGGCATGTTAAATCGATATTCGCATCTCTCGAAGTCTTCTCGAATTGCTTTGTTGGCTCTTTTCCGCGATGCTGATTGATTCTGTTGCTGCGCTAACTTCGTGAGCGGCTGTCATAGCATATTTTAACAGTTGTGTGTAATATTAAAGCTAAATAACGCGCGCGAAGCGCGCGTCTGTGATGTCTAGTAAAAATATAAAAAAGAAAGCAGAACCACTATCCTGTATGCTTCGTTCTCGTTGTGGTTCTGGGTAACGCTAAAAACGGGAATTTTTTAGACTTTTTTATTTGCCTTTGCAGGTTCACGTTGAGGCGCCTAAGATGACAGTCGCAACGTCACCGAGTCGATACAAGACAATTAAACTTCACGAAGATAAATTAATAGGGTAAGGGCCAAAGCACATGTGACAGTTGTAGGACGTAAGTAACGCACAAGCTTTGGCGTATCCTGATCTGTCAGGTCGGGGACTGCGACCGTCGTATATCGCTACGCCATGTTATGTGCTTTGGCCCTATCTCCGGTATTTACGCCGCGCGGGGTTTTTCGCCGCAGATGTCAGAAAAAAGTAGAAGGAATTATTTTGTTATGTGTCTTTATGCCATATTAGTATTGTGTTGTAATTTCAGTTTTTTACTATTAATATTAACGAAACTGTCGTGAGTTGAATCGATTTCTCACCGTAGTAAGAAGCGCGATCTTGTGTTACGACCTACGTAAAATGATTACTGTAGGGAATGTAAAAGGTTTAATGGTTATTTCATGATACATAAGTGTAGAGAAATAGTAAATAATGGAATATACATCAAAATACAAGTGCATAGCTCTTGTATTTTTTGTTTAACTTAATATCTTGTATATCCGTCCTGTTTAAGATATACGGCAAGTTAGCATGCGGAATTTATGCCATAGTACAGACACTTTGTAAAACTCGAAATCTCCTATGTGTCCTTTTTCCTTCTTTTTTTGGATCGTATAACAATAATCTTTTCCTAACGCGAGCGTGAAATGGGCCGCTTTTCGCGCTTGTTTTGAGTGAGCAAAACGATCCATTTCTCCACTAGTTGAAAAATGGAGCCATTTCTCAACTAGTGGAGAATAGTTATTCTCGCTATACTCGCCTTCGGCTCGTACGTCCACTCCGCACTCGTGTCCAATTCTCAACCCGCACGTGTTACACACCCTATTTTATATTACAAAGTGCATGGAAAGTGGGCCATTATTGCGCGCGCGTCATCTGTGCGATTCCACGTAATGTAACATTACCGCACTGTTTTGACTCGTGTATGGAATTGGCTATTTGTCGCACAGATGGCGCGCGCGTAATGGGCCACTTTCCACGCACGTGTGATATAAATGAAATTGTAAAACAAGCGTAAAAAGCGGCCTATTTTACGCTCTTGTTAGGAAAAATAGTATGAACAACTCGTGGGAAGAGTGGTCGAGCCCAAATGAGTGTGATGGTCGCACTCATTCAGAATCGACCACTTTTCCCACTAGTTGTACAATATACTATTAATGCATCTATCGCTCTTCTATTTTTTTTTTAATGTTTCAGTTTTATAATTTGTTTATCATTCTTACATCTTAATAAACTTCTTACACACACTTTATAACTTATTACATTTTATTGCCTTATTTATAAAAATTATTTGTAATTTTTTATAAGGCGTATATTTCACTTATGAATGTCATCTAACCCCCCACCCTTCTGGGATATATGGCAAAAATGCAAGGGTTTCTAATTTTTTTTTTTATTAAAGAATGAATATTTCATATTTATATTTTTTTATAGTAGTAGACAGTATAAAGTTTTTGTTGCCGTATACATAGTATACGGACAGTATAAAGTATAATTCATTTGCCGTAAACATAGTAAATAGTACTCGATAAATTAAGTTTCCCTTATCTGCGGCGTATATACCGCAGTTACCCTATAGTAAACCTAGAGCCTTATCGAAAGAGATCGTTTTTTACGCAAAGTTTATAACGTATCGAGAGATAAACGGCGATTTAACAAACGACCACCGTCATTGTCATCGTCATCATCACCATCGTTATCATCCTCGCGACCACGCGAAAAAGCAAGGCGGTAGTAAATTCATTCATAAGAAGGTCCATTCATCGCTTCATTCACTCGCTTCGTTTCCTTTCGGGGTTCGTTGTCTTCGGCCATGAGTCACTCCTAACGCGCGCGTTGAGTCGAGCAGAAAAAGAAATGTCAGTGACTCGCTCGTTCCTTGCGAAACGGGCGTATATCATAGTCGATGTGAAATGTTGGACAAAGAAAAAAAAAGCAAAAGAAAGAAAAAAGATAGAAATAATTTCTTGTCTACAATTAAACAAATAAATTTTATTCGACGCCTGCAACACACACAGCGGTCTTTCTCAAAATAAATAAATTTTAAATCGTTAAAAAATTATATATACATATATAATACATATATATATATTATAATAGATAAATATATAAATATTTCTGAAAATTTACTTATAATTTTATTCCCTTTTTAATCGATATTTCGATTAATCGCTTCGAGCATATTTTTCTCGGAATCTCTTTATTTTACGTTAAATCTCCTACTCGAAGCTAGTCTCCTTGCTCGGTTACGCTCTGTATAGTGTAACGTAAAATTGGAAGCGAGCCTCGACGGCCGAGATTACAATTTCGCGTGGCGAAAGTATGCCATAACAAACGCGAAATGCGGCCGCGGCCGTGGAGGGAGAAGGGTGTAAATGGAGTTGTTAGAGCAGCGTGACGTGAGCGGCGGCAGGGCGTGATATCGTTAAGGACGATCTCTCGGCAAAGCCGAGACCTTCTCATTATCGCGCAACACTTCGAATTTCCTGGCACGAGAGACGCTGTCGTTGCGTCGCGTCGCATCGCGTCGCGCTGCACGAAGGGTGCATTAAAATGCACCCTTCGACTGATGGCCGGCCGTTTAGCACCTCATAAATTAATCGTGAGTATGATTCGCGGCCCGTCGTTTCGTTTTGTCGGCGATTTCCTTCGCAGACGACTGGCGAAGAAGTGCGATTTGCCTCTTCAGTTCCGATGAGTTTCGCGAGTGAATCGTATAAAGCTAGATAAATAATTTTATTATAATCTTCATATATCAGATTACGATTACGTAGCAAGTTCCTCGAATATCTTAGTCATAAAGTAAGCCTTTCCTTCACAATATTTAATTAAATCTACTTTCTATCTAATTATTATTGTAATTTATATATTCTATACTCTAATGTCGCAAATTATATGGCAGTACTATATCTCTAGGTAAATTAGTTTCTATCGTTTCTAAAATAATCGATTAAATTAGTCATTAGCGCGAAAACTAGAGATTTCTTTGCCATAATTCATTAAAAGATTATTAAACATCTATAATTATAATACTGCCTGTCTGTTTACTAGTGTTTGTGAGAACGAATGCAGCGGTTCAAAGACGACATTTTCTGTGGAGTTGCAAAGTCAGTTTCAATAATTTCGACATGCCGGAGATAGGCGAGCATTCTGAGAAATCTTATTACACGATCAGGTATCGAATAAATTCCTCGCCCACGGAGGAAAACCTCCTGGAAGGATAATCGTTCTTAATGACTTCCTTATTATAATTTCGTTATCTTTGATCGCCAGTGTGCGCACGCACGCACCTCCACCGAGACTCGGACACGCGTCACGCACGCTACAGCACGCGCTAAGGACTCGATCCCACAAATAATAATTATTGGGTCGTAAGAAATTTCACATTGCCGTTTTCGCATTATCAGACAATTTTGAGAATATAAAAACATACATAATTAAAAAAAATTCATGTTTCTCACATTTATCTTCGGTGTGAACAAAACTCGATTATTCTCGAGAAAACAAAGCTCATATAAGATTTTCTCCAAATCCCGCAATGAATTAGAGCGGCAATATACCAGCTTCACAATTTATTACGCTACAAATGTTTGCATTATAAATCTGAAACACACACACACACATCTTTCCTGGAAGCGACGGAACTCTTATGCAGATTTGTATTTGCGCCACACAGCTCGCGGCGTAACAATGCAATGAACCGGCCGTCTAACGGCGCGGCGGTGCATATCGTCGCGTACGTCGGCAACTCTCTTACGCAATGCGATAGTACAATTCTCTCCCGTCCCGCGACTTGTGTGCGTCACCGCTCATACCGCGCGAGGCGAATTTCGACACCCACGCGCGACCATTGTGCAGCGCGGGCCGCTAGACAAAAGAGCCTTTCCATCTCTTTGCCATAGCTGGTATAAATTGCCTCGTACATTGCGCCTGACTTGGACGGATCTTTCGCAAAACCGCGACGATCTTTCGGGACAAACGTTCGTAAATTTTATTTTTCGAGTTTATTCGAATTATCGCTTATGAAACTGCAGTTTTATTACTTATTACACTCTTTCGTAGTCAAACGTAAAATTTTGAACATAATAGTTTCTGTAATATATCTATAACTTTAAATAACTTTCTCGTTTATATCCAGGGCATTTCACTTCGAGCGAATTACGACGAGCTCTTTGGCCAACTGAACTAAACTTCAAATTCAAACTTCAAAATCAAACGGATTACAAACAAAACCTCTTTCTTCAGCTGATTTTAAATGACGTTTGCTTTACAGAGAGTTACAATTTAAAGCTTAGTTATAAAAATACGTAATATTAAAGATAAAAGATTGAAAAAAAAGAAACTGTGATAAGTTATCACTGATAACTCTCCACGATATTTTCACTAAAAAAAATCGATTCTAAGTTTATCAGAGAGTTTGTGTTAAAAGATAATGCACGGGATAAACTGTAAACTGAAAGAATGACCAGATGAAGAAGATGGAATAATGACGCGTAAAAAGCGCGTATAAAATAACACATGGGGTGGTGAATCCCGACATCCTCCCCAAGTCCTGGAACTGAGCCCCCGCGTCGCGGGATTACGACGCCCACGCAGCGCCCAGCTGCCGGTCGCACACAGGAAGGCTGTCGGAACGACTAACAGACGACGACTACGACGACTAACAATTTCCTAGTGACCCACATCGCGCTCTCGATGCCCCACTCCCACGCACGTAAATATGACTCTGTCTTTCTTCAATTGCATCTGTATCTCTCGTGGCAGCGAACGAATACACGCAATATGACCGCCGCGAAACCATGAATTCTAATGATATCTCGAATCGATTAGAAAGTTCATTCGTTCTTTTCTCGATCTTGTCAATGCAATTCATATAGGAGTAAAAAATAAAAACATGTTTTAATACTTCAATAACGTAAAGAATCGTTTTGCTAACTATAATATACATTATTATGCATTGAATTAAATTATTTATTATATTTTCATAATTAAGTATCCTATTATCGAGGTATTATTTCAATTAAAATATTGTTTTATTGTTATGTTAGAAATGAAGGTGGCAATGTGGTCTAGCGGTAAAGCGCCAGACTCGTAACCACGAAAAACCGGGTTTGAGTCTATTTGATCACAGAAATTTTAATATTCTAAGCAATCCAAGCTGTAGTCCTCTACATGAGAAATTAACGGAGGACTTTCGTGCGAAAAAATTGGGCTCCGTCTTTCGGAAGACATTAAGCATTGGTCCATACATAGCTGGCAAATGGCTATGTGCACTCCTCCATTTGCCATCATGCTAGGGTGCTGTGAGCCAATCACCCGCTGCACATCTGAATTTAAAGCGATTACTGAAACATCTTAGGAGGCCCTATATTCCACTTGGGAATTAAAGGAATTAATCATGCTAGTAACAATGAATCGATTAAAAAATGCTTCCTTTTAAAGAGCCGTACCGACAAGATGGGACCGGTATCTCCTCGTACTATTTTTAGACGCGCGTTGTTACCTGCGAGACGCAACGTAATAGTATCTTAAAGTGTTGGGGAGGTAAAGAACTGACCTCTCTCTCTTGAACGTTATTCGAGCGATACGTAGGCAAACAAGGTTGCAGTACAATAGTACTAAGTCGAAGATGCATTCGCTACGATTTACCTCTACTCAAGATGGATCTTTGTTTAAAAAGAACGGATCTTTGTTAAAATAATTATAACCAAATAGTGCTAATATCAAAAGCGATGATTGGTTCGATTTTCAAAGGAGAAATTTAAAATTGTAAAAATATTGGATAAGAGCTAGTATTTGAAAAGGATGAAACCCATTAGATGATTAGATAGAAGTGTCGGACAATATTTTGGGAAAAATTATAGAAACCTCTTCTTATCTTAAAGATAAGATGTATAAGACATAACGCAATAAAAAATCAAATATTGCATTAAAGATATGAAATATCATATCCATACACTGATGAGAAAAAAGTTAATCCTAAAAAAAATTAGTCCTATACGAGCAACTAAATATGTTAGTTAGTTAACTAAACATTAGTTGTTTCAACAATTATTAAGTTGCACT
>NW_020209979.1:9673-26607 GCF_003070985.1 Temnothorax curvispinosus
ATTCTGACATATTCTTAGTAGTCGTGCTACATATTTTCGTCTTAGCAACATCGGGTTAAATTCGTATGTAACACGTATGTATACCAAATTTGGCTTTGCAGACGTGAGATAATTCCAGCGTCGAATTAGAGCAGCGGTGGCTCTAAGACTGCACGTCGTAAATTGCAACAGAGAACGACGAGCGAAAGGGTCCGACGGGGCTCTCGCAATAGCGCATTGTCGTGTCGCCGGGGCTGGAAAGATTGTCGGCGGTCTCTCTTTCTCTCTCCTCTTACCACGCGATGCAGCGTATGCAACGGTACCTCCTACTATCAGGCTCGAGTCGAGTCGAACCACGCTGCACGGTACGGCACAGCGCGGCGTGATGGACAATAGATGGATGCAAAGCCGCGCGCGCGGTTGCATAGCGGACTACGCGAACTAATTCTCGCTCGACGGAGCGACAAGGAACGAATGAACGAACGAACGAACGGTTCACGACCCGAAATCGTGGCGCTATCTCCGGCCTTCTTAAAATAAATCTGAAAACGTCGAAAAAAAGTGGACATGCCGCTCCGAGATAGCATCCAGACAGATAAGCGAAGTTCGCGTATGTACTTAGCCTACTCAGACAAGGCTACGAATTCGCGGCTATCAAATTATCTTCGACGCGATATAGAGCCGAAGGCAGCACTCTGAGGAGCCCGTTGATAGATATTGACGAGTACATATATGTATACACGGAGAGAATTTTCTCTTAAAATTTACCCTGAATCATGGTAATTGTGGGACAACATGTATAATCACCAAGAATTTTATGCGAGCTATTCTGATTAATATCTAACATAATAAAAAATATTAATATCTATTACATTAAAATATAAAATGTTTGATTAATTTTACTAAAATATATCTAGGAAATTTCAACAATTTTTCAAAATTTACCAATCTGCTTGGTAATTTTTATCACGTTGTTTGTAAAATGTCTTTTGTATATTTTAAAAATTCCTTGGTTGCCAAGTTGTCCCAAGTTTGTAGTGAATTTAAGGGCAAAATATAACAAAAAATTCTTTCCGTGTAGATAGGATATTTCTCAACTCTTGTTGAAGCAACTTTTCTTGAGAATCAAAAGTTGTAAAATGTAAAAAGTATAAAATCTCTGATAGCTGATATTTATCTATAGCGTAAGTGATTATCTGTATCTGTATAATGATTTGATGGATATTGATATCAATTTTTCTTTTTTAAATTTTTAACGTTGCATTTATTAGAAATTAAATACGAAGCTTCCATTATGTAACAAAGCTCTGAATTAAAATCCGAGAAATATCAAGAATAATTCGATATTTCTCCAAATCAAATATAATTCGTACTTAAACGCTTAACATAGACCTGTTAAAGGTGTCGGTCTTTTTTTCTTTTGATTTTCGATATTAAATATCTTAGAAAACAAGTCTAAATATTTCTGTCAGGGCAAGAAACGCAAGTAATCTCCAAGAACGAAGAATGATATTACTGGGCCAATATTATTGTTTATACGGCTAAAAATAAAACAATTGCGGTATGTACACGTGCACCCGAGTGCAACGACAGATGCATGTCTGCGTAGCACGCGCCAACCATGCAGGTGTGTAATGTACCACGTGGTGTACAACGCGCGCGGCTAAATCTTGCCGGACAAGGTGTTCGTTGGTGCGGATACGAGCTCTTCGGTCGTACACTCCCACCACACTCTCTCGTAATCTCGTTAATCTCCCCTTGAACCGATCGAATAAACCCGCATTATCTCGATCACCCAATAATAATTAAAATGTTAAATAATAAAAAGCACAAAGATTATATCGAAAAACAAATTATTAATTATATTATTTAAGAAATAATAATCATTGCGCCGGACAGCATGGATGCTTCAATCATCATTGATTACATTTTGGTCCGTTTCCCATTTGCTAGAAATGAGATTAGGGATGGGATCAATAGATTAATATTATAATCAAGTACAATATGTACTTACAAATCCGAGTCCAATCCAATAATCAAGTTTTATTTTCTAGAATTCGAGTAATATTCATAAGAAATAATATTTCATACATTATCTTTGCAAAATATAATCGATACCGACTAGTTTCGAATTTTAAAATAAGTACCAACAGGATTTGAAATGTACTTAACCTACTTAATAAATAAGTTTTACTGTAAAGAATCGAATCTTACAAGTAGTACTCGAACTATTAAAATAAACTTGTTAGTTTAAAGAATGTAATGTGTAAATAAATATTTTAAGCAACTTTTATCCTAAATTTTTAATATCTAATATTTTTATTATATTTGATTTTAACGATTGACATGTAATATTTGTAATTATCAAAAAGATTCATAAAAGATTCGAACATATTTGATCGAGTCCACTTGGAAGTACATAACACTCTTATTTTTCAAGGTACTCATAGAAGGTTTAAACTCATTTCGTCATAGGTTGCGAGTCTACTTGAATGTATCTACTCGTACTGCTTATTTTTCGAAGTAATCGTAAAGAGTTCGAAATTATGTAAAAATTCGAATCTACTTGTAAAATAGGGGAAACTGAGGCTAGAGTTGTACACTTTTTTAAAGATTTTTTTACACGTAACTAATAAATGAAATACAAGCCGCAAACAAAATTTTCAATAACCGCATGCTTATACAACACAAAAATTATTTTTTTAACTAGATAGGTAGATAGATAGATAGATACTTTATTTACCCCAAAGGGCCTTAAAGGGCGTTTTTTTTCCATTAGGAACATACCCAACCCTGTACATCTTTCCAACACCTCCTCTTATCCAACACACATGGCGTTTTGTAGGGAATTATTTTTTAAACTAAATAGTATAATTAATTTTGTTGCACAAATAACAATTATAAGGCGACGATATTTGTAACAACCAGCTCCATATATGGGGTAAGTTGTTACAATACTGGATTAAGTTGTGAAAGATCCAGTTTTCAAAGTATAATATATTTAATAAAGAAAAATAACAATATGTAATAATATACATATAATATGTGTTATATTACACTTACATTGTTGAGTGCAAAATTATAATCAAAACAAAAGTTGTTTTAGTTCGACCTTTTAGTTTAATAATATACATATTAATTTAGCCAGTTGGGTCGAACTAAAACGACTTTTGTTTTGAATTATTTACTGGCGACGAAAGTTACTGTTTTGTCACAATTATAATATAAGTATAATTTAACTGATGTTCTATATTGACTGGTTCTGATACGTAATAACAGACGTTAACGATGAATCTATCTATTATATATAATATATTATATATAATATATTATATATAATATATTTTATATATATATATATATATATACTCATTCGTTAGTGAACCGAAATTTTACCAAAAATATAAGTCTTACGTAAGATTAAAATATCTGCCGCTGTTATGCCGAAATTATGTGTTACATCGACGAAGTTGGTCGAAATTATAAGTAGAACAGCACTAACAACCTACCTCGACCAACCAGCCCCGACTTGCCATATTTAGATATTTTGATTATTGTTTAAACAAAAAAATGTTTTAAGACATTAACATAACTGGAAGTTATTACGTTTAAGGTAAAAACACAGTTAGAATTATGATATGATGGCCGCAGATTTATAAATATAACATTTAATACTGATATCACTGATTTATCTTACTTTTGGTTATACAAAACTAAAAATATTTTCTGTTTGTGAAAATACGGTACTCAGCCTAAAATAGCTAATTAAAATATTATCGCAATGTTTTTGCGGAAATACTATATTTTTTATGCAATATTATCTTTTGTCATTTTTACAATAATTGTCGTGTTCCAACTTGCCCCATGTACCAACTAGCCCCGGTCTCCCCTATTTAATTCCATCGCTAGTATTTACATAGTTTGTCCGTCTTACAACGATACTATTATTGGATCGTTGCTGTATTAACGACTCTCCAGCGACATCCGACAGGAAATAAAATATCAGGTCATCCTGTAAATAATGTCGTTTCCCATATTGCGGTTGAAACATTCGTCACCTCAAACTCAATATTTTTTGAACAAGGAATCAAAAAATAGACGAATTATGAACAACATATTGTTGTAAATAATAATGGAAAATCCTTTCGTAATCGATTGTAAGTAGAAATTTATATACATTTGTTATTCAAAATTATTAGATAACCATATTACTTAAAATACATTTCATGTTTCATCGAATCTAGAGATTGTCTTTTTATATTTTCTCTTTTTGATTAAATGAGAAAGTTTAATAATTAAAGCATAGCTACCGTCTATTTCCACCAATGCAGATTAACTTTAATCTCGGTTTAACTTACTTTATATAATTTTATAATTCTTTAGAACTAGAAAAAGATAAAAAATAAGTTAAACCGAGATCAAAGTTAATCTGCATTGGTATACCAATATAAGATACTCTATAGAGATAAATATAAGGGTTGAAAACACTTGTTTTACCTTCAAGTCCAACATCAATATCCATTTTTTTTCGCTAATGATTTCTGGTTCATTTTAAACGCAAGGAATTTATATAATAGGGGTATTCAAATAAGTTAGAGTTTAACGGTTTGACAGGTTATGTCGGGTTAAAGTCGGGTAAAAAGTTAATTTTTAAACTTTTAACCCAAAGATTAATGTGATAGGTTAATGAGTCACTTATGTATTTTGCGTATAACCTTAAAGAGTAGCGCGTCCAAAGTTAATTAATTAACTTTTTACTCGACTTTAACCCGACATAACCTGTCAAACCGTTAAACTTTAACTTATTTGAATACCCCTAATGTATCTGGCTTTAAAAATGTACAGCAATATTATACGATTTTTTTTCTACAATACAGTTTCGCTTCAACATGACATTCAATTAATGAAGGATGTTTGACATTGGCAGGAGCGTCCCGCAAGCGTGTATGCGGAGACCTGCGATACAGTGATAAACTCGCGACCGATAAAGACGGACGATTTCGACGTGGAGACAGCCGTTTAGCGTCAGAGCGGAAAATCGTACGCCCGTATTTGTATTGTATTATATATGCATGCATTGTCGAGAAAGATCGACGGAGGTGATAATATTGCGCATTGCTAAACGCTCGATAGCATTGCGATAGCCAGACCTCGAGATAGCAGCTAGCGGCCCTTCGCCTTCGTTAATTAACTTGAAAACTTAGTCGCCGTCGACCTTCAGCGGTCTCGGTTATTTACGCGGATTGCAGTTACAGCACTTGAGTATAACTGTTATTATTAGCGTATAATTCTCACATCATCGTCGTACAATCCCTGTTTAGCCTTAGTATTACTATTTCATAATTATCGCAATTATCTTACATCTTGTCAGTATTATACAATGATATCTCGATTATCTAAACGCTATAATTAAGAGAACGTTCGATTACTGCAATATTATATCCATTACCGGGACGACATAAACAAGTACCTCGTCGCAAGTACCTTCCTCAAATAATATCAAGTCGGAACTTTTTAAGTAAAAAAAAAAAAAAAAAAAAAAACGGAATTGCTCCAAATATTAATAATGTATTTTCCATCATCCACTCATTACCTGAGAAAACAAAATATATACTCCAATGTGATGTCTACTTATTTTTATGTCACCACAGTGTAGGTATTGATCGGAAAATTGAATATTCCGTTAAACAGCGGGTAATAATGTCAGACTCCATTTGCGATAATAACAACAGAGAGCCCGACCCGAAGCATCTCACATCGCGCGTGTTCCGTGGAAAAAAAAAGAAAAAGAATTGAGAACCGTTATGTTTCGCGGTCGCAATCGTTCTCCGCGGCGCGGATGCGCCTTTTGCACGTGCACGCTTCCTGTGCAACTGGTGGCATCGCGGTGTCTTTCGCTTAAAGGAAGGAAAGGGTCCGGGTCGCCGTAAACAGGTGATCGATACGTCTCGTTTGCGTGCGTGCGTGCGTGCGTGCATACGTGCATACGTGCGTGCGTGACGTCCATTAATGGGACATGTGGATACATCGATACGCGGAATCGCTCTCGCAAAGTCGCGGTATAGGGATGAAAGCAACTCGCGCTCGAGTATCGGATACTCCGCAATTAATGCGGTTTGTGCACCGACACACAGACGCACACCAAGGCGTCCGCGCACACCTGTTCAATTTCGCATCACCGTTTATCGCTCGCGTATTATCCTCGGTCGACTTTAATTTGTTCTCGCTTCGTTCGATACGAAGCGTATAAACAAGTCTGGGGATAATGCAATTACGACGTAATTTCCATAATCGAATTTTAGTATCGCGGCGCATCATCGGGGTCGCGTCGTATTTGCGCAAGACCCCGTATGCGTGCATACGCACATGACGGTGCGACAATTATTATTTTTAGATTCGTTGAGTTTTGCATCGTATTATAATCCGAGGAGTGAACGCAAACGTTCTTTGTTGCGCTTCTTGTTCGGACTTTGTTCAGTCGATTCGAGTGTTTACCGCGATCCGCTGGCAGGTGATGCGCGCACACCTTTTAAGATACAACGGAATACATAAACATATTCCGATTTCGCGGCAAGGATCATCGCGCCGGCTCTATATCCGTGGTTACATGCATCTACAGGCGTGATAAAGGCTATAACCGTCGTCGCTGGACGGACGCTGTCGAACGAACCGACGCATCGTGTCGCATCTATACGTGCAGTAGATACATCGATCAAAAGATAAACCGTATAATACGACGTCTTAAATATTCCACGTTGCATGTACTTCTAATGGAACGATGCAAATTTTTGTTATAATTTAATACGGAGGACTTCGCATACCTGTGTTTTTTTCCATACAAGCGTGAAGGCGGACAAGTGAAAAATGAGGTAAATGCTTGCTTTTCTTCGCAAGAAATGCAAGTAACTGAAACGTAACAAATCTTTTCTTTGTTCAGTATAGGATAACGGGAGGGAATATGCCAGCGTGGGGAATATGCCACTCGTTATG
The DNA here is from genome assembly GCF_003070985.1 of Temnothorax curvispinosus. Classification (NCBI taxonomy): domain Eukaryota; kingdom Metazoa; phylum Arthropoda; class Insecta; order Hymenoptera; family Formicidae; genus Temnothorax; species Temnothorax curvispinosus. The sequence continues at coordinate 16,643 of NW_020209979.1, forward strand.
TTTAACAAAGCTACGGCTAAAAGCGCTCTTGTAAATACCATGAAATCATTCATATTAGTTCTATATCTGACGTTTTGCATAAGTTTTGTTCATTTCCTGGCAGTATTATAGTTTATATAAGGTAAGTACATTTTACAACAAGCTTTTTAAAACTTTCTTAATTGTTTTATGTAAGTTATTCTTCAATCAATTACACTATTTATTATCGACTTATTTTAAAGACTATTTGTACTGTTTTTATGAATAAAGTAACTTTTGAAGTTAAATTACTACATGTTTGTATGTGGTATATTATCTTATGCTATGTGGCATATTACCCACATGGTTGGGCAATATGCCACTTTGCAACACTTTTGTATTTCTTTCTTTTTAATAATAAACAATCAAAATATTTTATTAAAATCATATACAAGTAACAGATAAAAGAATGAAAGAAGAGACCAGCATGTAAAGATACTTCAAAGAGAAAGAAAAATAGGAAAAAAAATCAAATTTTTATTAAGTATGGCATATTCTCCCCAGTTTTCCTATATCTTGTTTTCTTAAGACCTGCATATTGTTGACACAAGAGTGCAGCGCCTTTCACGCAACAACTCGATGTAGCGGAATCATTTACTTATCGGACAATCGCGAATTGATCATTCTAATATATGCGGGGCCTTTTATTCCTTTACACGCGGCAATAAAATATCTCACAGCGTTTAGGCTTAATGGGGGAGAAAGAAAAAGAAGGAGGAGGGCGCGTGCCACAAGCACGTCCGGAGCGCAGCAAGTCGAGGATGCACCTGTCCACCATCTTGGTCCCACTCTCTCCGGGCCCGTATGGCATCTCGCGGTCGGTCGACAGCAACAGCGGCGACGGCGAGAGGGCAGGAGCCCAGAGAGGAGGAAGGAAAAGAACAGAAGAAAAGAGAAGGAAGAAAGGCGAAGGTGAGAGCGGGACGCAGGAAGCGCCCGAGACAGGATGTGGGCAGCTGTTTACCAGCTGGAGGATGATACACCTCGACGTTGCGCACTTAAGAAACCTGTATACGTGGACTTTCGGGGCCCGTCGCCGCCGTCGCCGCTGCACGAAAAAGGAAGTATCGAAATTTCGATCCGATACTACAATTTTCACATCGTTCCATTACTTTTTACCTCAATTCTATTTTAAAAGTTTTTAAAACACTGATATTATATCCGATATATATTGAATCCCATCAGGCTTCCTTTTAGATAAATATCGAAAATATTGATGTTATGTGTCTTCTCTATATATTTTTAAATTTATCTTGATCTAGTTTCTATATTTCGCGCCAATATCTTTGGAATATATTAGTTTATTTGATTCCTATATTTATATATCTGCGCGTTTAGAAATATCGAAATTTCATTTTCAATAGAGTGCCTATTTTTTATTACAATCTCATTCTATACATACATTTTTAAGACGCTTTTAAGAACTCGCAATCTGTCGAACTGTATGTTTTCAGCGAAGTGGAAACAAAACGCAGTGGCAAGCAGGTGCGCGATCAGCGCATTCAGTTTTCCCATCGGGAAATTTATCGGCTACCCTCGATTTCCCCCATCTCGGTCTCTTTTCCTCTTCACAATACGCTTTTCACGACGCCCTTCCGGCAGCGAAACAGCCGTTCTCCGCCGCGATCTTTTCGAATGGTTCCCTTCACAAAGTGGACCACTAGCTAAGTTTTTGTTGGCTTCCACCTTTTTCGCTCCCTTCCTCCCCCTTCGCCTCCACCGCCTCCGCTTCCTCCTCCTCTTTCTTCCATCCTCGTCCTCCGGCTTTCTCTCGTCCGATCGGAATCCCTCTAACCGATCTCCGCTCGAAGGCGGATTCACATGATCAGATTCCCTTTGTACTTTTCAAAAATGTCCTGGAGCTGCACCTGGACGAGACGAGAAGATAGTCTGTTCTTTGAAATTTTTAAATCCTCTCCTTTGGTATAATATTTATCTCGCTTCGCATCGTAATTTTCGTGTCGTTTCTCAATTTATTTCTTATGCCTATCTAATTTCACCCATGCAAACCCTATCTTAATTTCTATTATACCTCCTCAGACCGTAAGCATAAAAATTTCGACAAGCTGCTTCACCTGGGACAAAAGCAAAGTGGTAGCAGCCTAAAGTTTCCTTTGAATCCTTCTCGATATAATATTTATCTTACCTTGCGTCGTAATTTTCGCGTCTTTTCTCAATTTATCTCTTATACCTACTCAACCTCTAATCATCTACTTTAACTTTTATCATTTCTCTTTAAAAGATAAACAGTTAATATTAGAGTTTCGATATTGCTTCGAGCGAACGAAAGGAGAAAGTAGTCTAAAATTCTACTTTCCTAAAACCCTGATATGATTCTATAAAATGCCTTGTCTTATTTTATATTGTAATTTTTATATTACTTTTCAATAATTCGTCCATTGACATTTTTTAATGATTACCTACACATGAAAAATTTAGTTTATTTTTATATCAATTTTGTCACTAGGTACTATTTCTTTTTACCTCTATTACATTTTGGTTCTTAAAACATTTTCTTTTTCCTTGTAAGGTACTTTCGAATTTCCTCGAGTACACGCAAATCTCGCTCGCTGTGATCTTTTGTCTCGCGGCGAAAGAGGGAAGGGAGAGTGGGCAAAGGGGATGAAATCTCGATTTAATTCTAAATGACAGATCGGGGCCTTGTCGTCTTTTTCGTCGTCCTTCTCGCGGCCATTTTGCGTCCTTCAGGCTACTCCCTTCCTCCACCGCATCCTGCGCCACCGTGGAATAAAATATTCTGCGGGCCCACCGAAAGCGAGAGCACGCACGAAACTTCGCCTGTAAAAGGCGCCCACGTACAACAAAGATTTCGAGATGTAGGTGGCCTCCTAATTTTTTTATCGGTCGCTCTCTGCCCCCCTCGGGCCCCTTGTATTATACCCGCCCGTAGAGATTCCCATCCTGTCCTGCGGGACCTATCCAAGGGCTCATGCTATTAAGGCACATTTACATCCGTTTTCTTTGGAACGTAGTCTTGTCACTGAGCTATAAAAAAATTTATATTTTAATCTATGTGATTACGATAAAAAGTATACAAATGTAAATTTATTTCCTTGGAAATTAAGTGCTAGTTGTGAAAAAATAACCAGCAATACGGTAATTGAAGACACAATAGCCATGCACCTAATTGAATTAAAACTGTTCTTCCTGGAGTCTCCTAATCATCGCCATTAAGACAATAATTATCACGCGTAGACATCCACCAGTGACACGGTCGCAGCATCCAGTAACATTGGCGAGAGGACACACAACCTAACCTAGCCCAACTTGCGTTCATGGTGGAAGGGAGAAGTGAGAGTACCATGTCGGGGTAGCTGGAAGCGGTGGAGGGAGATAACCGGCAGGATCCCATCGATTTTCGCGCATCGCACAGATGAATTCCACGCAAGTTCGCGTTCTCACTGCACTTTCGACGCGAGGAACGCGGTCATTTCTCTCTCGTTTCGCGTTTATACGATATTTTCACGCCGGGTATATACGCGAGCCACTCATTTTTAAAGCGGTGCGCGCAGAGCGGTATTTCCACATTGCTTTAAATCCACTGTTTAAATCCACAAGAAACTTTATAATCTCTATCATGTTAAAGACATTCAAAATTGAGAATGTAAATCCTATTTCATAGAAACTTTAATTCTGGAGTGCGATAATAAACTGATATATGAAATTTGTATATTTATACTTAACCGTTATACCGCGGATAGAAAGGCGAACGATTCATCGCAATGGAAATATCTGAGAGAAATGATATTTGAAAGAAATGACGAACTTGGGATTGCACAAATGTCGTCCCGGGGACGAAGCGTCGAAAGGCAGCAAATAAACGGGTCAATACTCAGAACGCCACATCGGCTTTAACGCCCAACGACACCGAGGAAGGCAAACAGCCTCGAAGAGGGCGAGGGAGGATGTTCACCCCTTCGTGGTCGCGAAGCGGAAAAAATCGTCACCCTCCCCTTCAATCGGTGACAGAGAAAATTGCAATCGCTATATAAGAAGGATTTCAGGCAATATAAAATTGAACGTTAAAGACACAAAGTAAAAAGTTGAATATTCTATAAAATATAAAAAAGTATAAGGATTCTCTTAGCGAATTAAAGTTATTGGATTATATCAAATTGAGTTCGAATTCAAATCAAATTCCCTTCGAAATCAAATCCAAACTCGCATTAAACGCGTCGGTAAGTTTACAACAGCGTGTGTTAGAGCGTCGAAATAAATATCCAAATATATAAAATCACAAATTAAAATAAAATTCGAGCTTAAAATTCTGCATTATGCACGCTAAATTCAGCTCAAACTCAATTCAATGAATTTGATTGAGCTCAATTCGACTCAAGGCTCGGGGCGGCGGCGGCGATTGCCGTCGTTGAAATTTATTGTTTCGGTTTGCGGATCGATGCGTGCCGAGATTCTTTCAAGGTTGCAAACGGCAACGGCGACCGACGACGCGACAGTGCGTTATCATCGGTCGCCGCGCCGGTGCATCGTATCGCATGCGGCGTGACACGGCAAGTACCGTTGCATCGGCCCTGCAGCGGAGAGATAGCGAGAAAGAGGAAAGCGGAGGAAACGAGCAAGCGAGAGAAAGAGAGAGAAAGAGGGGGGAGGCGAGAAAGGGAGAAGGAGGGAGTTGAATGGAATAGCGAATTTACTCGGCGGAGGGAAATTACAGCTCTTTCCCTGCCGCGCTTCTCCTGCACGCTCCATCACGATTGTGCAATCGCCATCAAAGATATCGACAAGCACGGAGAAAGGACGTCCGATAAGTTAGTCGTCTCGTTCCTAATACGCCAACTGATGGACTTTATGCCGCATTTTCATTCTAGAAACTAAAGCAGTAGAGCAATATTTAGTTAATTTAAACGTCTGGCTTTGAATTAAATTCTAATTCGTTGGGTCGTCGTATAAAATCCTGAAAGTGGTAACTTTATCAAAAGGCAAAAATGTTTGCTTTATTATTTCTTTACAAAAAAAAAGCTCCTGTCAATGATTTTTTAAATTTAAAATACATTAGTGGAAACATACAGAAAACTGATAAATTTGTACACTTTAAGTTTCTAAAGTCGGATAGGATGTTACAAAAATAATGCAATGTAATACAAATGCCATGTCCAGAAAAGAAGATAATGGGACATATCGGTATAAATTTAATATTTGTAATACAAAACACATTTACCTGTTTACATTGTTTTAACAATATTGTACGAATGATATTGACTCTGAATATTTTCATCGTTTTGCGCATTTAAATTTCCTACATTTGATCAAAGTAAAATTATGAGAACGGTTTCACATTTTAAAAAATACGAAGAACTACTAAATATTTGAATTATGAGCATTATTGCTTCCCTAGAAAACATTTAAAAATAAAACTGTGGATACAAAAAGCTTACATCATGTGTGCAGTAAGACTTAAGAGTATTTCTGCTCCCCTTAAAACGAGGGAATCTCGCGAAGGAAAAGAAGGGAGATGCGATCGCGAATATCGCTAAATCCAGACTGGAATCTCGCAAGGGGAAATGATATCCAGAGACAGAGGGTGATACGATAAACGACTCGTTCGTTCCGATCGGACAACGTGGGAGAAAGAGGGACGAGCATTCACAACCCTTTGCAGCGCATGAACGTTTCCGAAAACTGTCCCTTTGCGTAAACACGTGATCACTTTCACGGAAGTATAATAATACTTCTTCCTCTTTCCTGTGTCTATAAACGCGGATTATATCGCATCGATTTTAACTGCGTGCACTTCTCCATTGCATGCGCACGTTGTCGATTATATGGCACACGTGTACAGCCGATTATATCAGAATGGTTAAAACTTTCTTTGTTTAGCAGATCACTTTTGTGCAGATTTCAATGGAAGAAACATCGTGTCGCAGCAAATTATCTTTACGCAATGTAATAATATAACTATTTAAAAGATGCTCCTTCTATATTATTACATTTCAATTAATTTGGCGTAAAGATATCCATCCTTCCTCAGTCCTATTACTCGTGTCCGAGCGCGGTGACTTCTCTTCATATACATGTGTTGCGCACGTAGATTATACACATTGTATATGGGACCTACAGTTTAACGCCGATTCCAAACGGCTATTTTTTTTTTAGAGAAGTGTTCATGGCAAGAATACTCTCGGTGGTTTGCCATTGCCTTCCGAGAGGGGAACGAGCAAATATAATTTTTCTAGCTCTATACCGGGGCTCGAACCTGGGACTTCGGCTCAATAGACCAGTGCGCTGTCTATTAGGCCACGCTCGTCCTCGAATAAAGATAATAGATAAAGATATAAGCATACCAAAATTTTATTAATGTTATACATAATGGTATACATATTTATATAAAAATTAAATATTAAAATATCAGTACAGAAAAATGAGTCATATGCATTTAATCTCGTTCGCTTTTGTCCTTTCTTATTCGTCTTATATTTCTTTTCAGACGGCCGCACGAAAGCGCTCGTTTTTCGGCCTTTTCGTCGAGATCGAAATGGTTAACATGGGCACCTATTTACGGTTTCGCGCAAATATTAAACTCGCCCATCAAACATTAATGGTGTTTGCTAATCGCCGTAACCATGGCCGACGCATTAGCCATTTGCATTACTAATGTCGTACTTGAACGACGTCGACAACGACATTTTCGACCTTCGAGATGCGCACCGCGCGCGCAATTACCGCTCGGAGGAGAACGTAAATTTGCTTTTTCTTTTCGCAGGTGATTCGCAATTACCTTTGCAACCGAAAATAGCACAAAACGATACATTAGAAGATTGACGCCTATGGTCATTTAGTTCTTGCATGCCATACGTGACTTCCTAAGGTTTGCAAAAACTTAAATAGATACATTAATTGAATACTATAGAGAAATAAATTTAAGATTTCTCTAAAAATTTCTCGGAAGAATATAAGATTTGCCCAAACAAAAGTAAAAAAATATATATGATTAATCGTGCAAGATTTCCGAAACTCTTCTCACGCATCCAAGAGTTACAGAATAGGTGTAACTCTTTGTTATTTTCTAAGAGCCGTTTATTTCGTAAAACTGATAATGAGACTTTTATATAGAAATATAACATTTTGTATGCAATCGCCCAGTATACTTTTCTCTTGGAATGAAAAAATTTCACAGCGAATTCCCCTTTCTAACTCGGTGACATGTTCGAATAGCAGTTAGTCAGTCAGTGGATAGATCGAGTCCGGCGACGTCCGTTAACGGCGAGCGAGGCGAATGCGAATGGCATTCTCATTATCGCCGCTATGCCGTACATACATAGCCAGCAAGAACGAGCAATGCATGCAATGGCTATCGAATGGAAGGTAAAAGCGAGACTGCAAAGACAGCCGGAATGAAACGAAGGCCTATACCTTCCAGCACAAGGAAACGATGCACTCTTAGCTCAACTGAAGCTTACGGGTGTCTATTTAAATCCAGGAATTAATTGACACGCTCGCTGACGCCGAGTATAAATTTAGACCGAGGAAAGCGGGACGAGAGAGAGAAAGAGAGAGAGAGAAAGAAGAGGGAGTGGGCAGGATAGAGAATGTTTTATAAGTGCAAAAACATGGTGCAAAATTAATCCTATAAATTATTCAACAGATATAGAGATCATTTTCTTTTGGCTAAATTATTGATTTTCAACATGATGCATATAAGCAATTGCGATAATAATAGTCAAATATAAGATTAACTCGTATTAATTTAATCTTGCAAGATTAAGTTCATTATTACTAAATGTATGTTAATATTTATTGAATATTATAATATTACAAGACACATATATACATATTTACAATTATATTATTTATAGAAGAAATAAGTCGTAATAAAAATTCGTAACAAAAATTCATTAAGGGAAATTCATAAACCAAAGGCCAAACTCCGAAAATGTCAATTGTTTTCAATAATGTTACTGGCCTATATTTGTCTTTGTATAGACAAGGATAGATAAGGATAAACAAGGTTATAGTACCTACATTGCATATATAATAATAGATCTACACGTATAACTTTTTTGTTAGGGATGTAATTCTAATTCTGAGCACTGTATGCTATTTCTTGATGTATTTAATTCACCTTCTATGACGGTCTCATATTGTAACAATAAATTGTAGAATTTTTATATGAAGCAAATGTTGTCACGAGTTGACATCTTACTTTCTGCATTTCTGAAATTATTTTCGTTCTCGGTATAAAATCGACCGTCGTGGAAAGCATTAGCGCATATACTTTAACTTTAACCCTTAAACTACACACTACCTATTTGAGACATAAACTACAACCTGGGTCATTTTGACCCAGCGCTACTTTGCGTAATTACCACAAACGGGGGATCGATTCTTTTTGGCTGAAATTAAAAGGGTGCATTCTTGCAACACTCAAAATGAATGTGAGATTGTGAAGGGTTATTAATAAAACTTTATGGTTCAAAAATTCAAAATATAGTTTATAAACCAAAAAATTGCTATTTTTTACGAAATATTCAATAACTTTCTAAATTTTCAATATTTTTACGTGAAAATTTAACTGCATACTCTCTGGATTATATACTTTAAGGTAAAAATACGCGCGAAAGCTAACATTTCAAAAAAGGTATTTATTTGGAAAACCGAAAGCAATATAAATCGGTAGCACATTCACTTCGAGATTCGTTAATGAACGATTCGTTTTCGATGGATAGGGCATGGAAACAATTCGAACTATAGTAAATAAACAAAACAATGTTAAAAAATGTTAATCATACTATTATATAAAACCCGACTGTCTGTCTGTCCGCGAACTACTCATTCGTTAGTGGACAAATTTTTACCAAAAATATATGAAATAGGGGTAGAATTTTCCGGGGAGTGCAATGATGTGATTAATTTTTCGTTACCGATTTTTTTGGAAACCGGTTCCGAAATTTGCCCTAGATTGTACGACATCTATGTATAATTCAGTGTTATTATTGATAAACAACTGATTTAAAAAATTTCAAAGAATATTTAAACGTTTACTTACACTTTAATTGTTCGAAAAAAGCTCAAAAAGACTTAAAAAAAAATCACAAAAAATCACCCCCAAAATGCGTAAACTACACACTGGGTCAAAATGACCCGTGATTTTCGGAACGTTTGACGCGGACGGCAGCCAGACACAGCCGGACGCCTGCTGACTTACAACAACTGTACCGCTATCTAGAGAGAAGTTAAAACTACCAAGATATGACGCGACAGATCCCGATTTCAGCGTTTCAATGGTAGATAATGCAACACAATTTTTTTACTGGGTCATTTTGACCCAGGGTCAGTTTAAGGGTTAAGAAAGAATTTTTAAATCCATAAAGCCAATAAAAAGATATGCGTTTAGTAAAAATGTCGATATTACAGACGACTTTAGGATTCTCTTAAACTTAACAAAAGCGTTCAGTAAAAAAATAATGAAAGAACTTCTAAGTTATAATTAATGTCAAATAATTGGACTCTCAAAATAATTGCAAATCCAAGTTTATTCTTAAGGAGAAATTGACTTTTCACTTGAAAAATCTATTGAAACGTTTTCCGAACACCCTGTAGCTAACGTGCTAGGAGACATACGGAGAACAATGAAGCGCACGGTCACAAACACGCAGGCATACATGCACGTACGCACGCATGCACGCACGGCGCATACGAAGATGACGTAAGCGCTGATTACGCGTCGTCGTTGCGATGGCGGGCTCGCAGCGGCGACTCGTGTTGCATGTGCAACGCGACGTTCACAGAATGCGGCAATGTACCGAGCGAGCGCATGTGTGATGCATGCATCACACGCATACACGCACGCGCGCGACCGAAGGACGAGGCCTTCAAGTACGTATATATATCGCGCGCATAAAGTGTGGCTAATATTGTGTGTGTGTGCGTGTGTTCGTGCGTGCGCGCACGCGTGTGATTGATATATATAT
>NW_020209979.1:26707-62241 GCF_003070985.1 Temnothorax curvispinosus
CGTACAAGATCATCAGCTGACAAGAGGGACCAGGCGAAGCAGGAAGAGTCCGCGTTGAAATGTCCTCACGATACGAAAAGAAAGGAAACTATGTAATAAATACAAATTTATTTCGCAAGTAAATCAAAATCCGAAGGACAAAAGTATTTACGCCGAGTGCATAAATATTTTGCATTCCTTTCTCGCATCAACCCTCAACAGATGATTTCCAAAATTTGGAATGTAAATTTTGTCATTATATCTTTGGTTATTACGTATCTATTCGAGAAAGGAGAATTAAATGATGAGTCCTACAGAAGGGACAGTTATAAAGCTCTTTTTCTTTTTAAATTACATTATTAAAATGTTATTTATAGAAATTATAAAACTACTTTCATTCCCGAGAATTCAACGCTTTATGCTTATATTTATACGTAATTCGAATAAAATATTCGTGTCAGCAAGACAATCCCGAGACTAGCTAAAATTTTCTGCTTGCACGATAAACAATCGACGCGATGATGACGCAAGGCTCGCGTGCATCGATTGGCAAACTTTGCAACTCAAACTGAAATGCGTGCAAGTACCGCTGACACGAGTATCACTTTGTTTTTCAGACGGAAATAATTTCATTTTTTATTCGTGACAATAACAACGACGAAGAAAAATTGATCAATTATTGTCGCATTGTGGAAGCGTGACTGATCGATTTTTCTCTACTTACGCATCATCATGAACGGACCGTAAGATTGTTCCCTCCCCCCCCCCCCCCCCCCTCTATGCCATCGGAAATTCCTCACTGGAATTATAACGGTTTCGATTCCTGGCTTCGAGGCCAGGACGAATCTCATTCCGAATTTAGACGCGGCACTCGCGAGCGTGTAGCGCAGAGAATATCGATCAGGCATGTATTATCGAACCAGCCGTCAGTTCTACCGGGTGTTCCGAAATGAGGATGCTCCGTAGAGTGAAGCGCCTATCGTGCGACCCCGTCTTTCGAAACGCCGACAATAGTTCGGTAATTGGCACGAGGAGTCAAATGAGAGGAACATGCTGCGTGAAAGATGAACGTTTAAACTTCAGAAAACTTTAGAAAAAGACCTCTTCAGACTGCACCGCAGGAGAACATATGATTTCAATTAGGCTCTGCACTTTTTCGAAACAAGTAAGCCTTAGTTTCGTGTCATTGTTTATTACTCATTACGTATTAGGACGTGACAGAATGTAAAATGTATTCCTAAAGTTTTGTCAGCTTTTCATGAAATATATAAAGTATATATATTCAATTATATGTATCAAAATTGCATGTGTGTTATGTAAGATACATGGTAAAAGTATAACTCTTTTATGAAATTACGCTCTAGTTTCTACAATTTCTCAAGCCGCAGTAAATTTATGAAAACGCAGAAAATATAAAATATCCGTGTAATAATGCTCTATCACTAACAAAATCGGATCTGATGTAACAGAAACAATGGCATAAATTCTATAGTGCATAAAATATGAGTATACGTATAATATCAAATTAAATATGAAATATACAAAAGTTGTAAAAAATTACATGAAACATATTTTGCAAAAAATTAATTTGCAAAAATTCCATTTTGACATAAAACTACGGGTGCGTTCCTTTTGGGCGCTCACGCGCTGTAAGCATCGCTCTATCTTCGTTTGATATTCGATGTGCAACGAAGATAGAATGATGCTTACAGCGCGTGTGAGCGCGTGAGCGCCCAAAAGAAACGCAGCCTACGTCTTTGTCGACAGTAAGTAGGGGGTAAGATTGGGAGCACAGATGCAACGAAAACGTGTCACACTTTGAACGTTTATATCTTTAAAACTAATAATCGTAGAGTAATGATTAATACGTCATTAGATAGCTTATATAGTCCCATTTCCTCTCGAAAGTCTCGAAAGTCTCAAAAAGCTTCCTCAATGAGGAAGCCAAACAATTATAAGCAAATAATTATGCTCAAATCTCAATCACTTTCAATAACTCTTCTTTTTTGACAATTTATTATTAATTATTGACAACTTTTCTAATTCCATTATATTCTTCAATCTTTTCTACCCCTATTTCATATATAATACTTTAAGATTTGATTGATTAGATTCAGCTTTTTTTAATCTGAAATTAAAATAAAACGTCAAATCCACGTCGATATCGCTTTAACAAAATCTGCAATGTTTGAATTCTAATGAGCAACACACGTTTCTTTTCTTCCGAAAATCTCAGTCTAATCGTGCACTGAAACAAAAATTTGTTAATCCGAAAAAATATTTAGTCCGATACGTTCAACTAAACACGTTAGTTAACTAAACATTAGTTGTTTCAACAATTTTTTAATCAAGAATTAATTCAACTTAGTTAAACTAACTAAAATGTTTAGTTGAACGTATCGGACTAAATATTTTTTCGAATTAACAAATTGTTTTTCTAGTGTAGCTAAACGTAGCGAAAGAGAACCGCAACGCGGTGCATCGACGCGACAGCCGACCTAAGCGAAGTTAGGTTTCAGCGCACAACACAAAGGGACGAAGGGACACAAGGGAAAGGGGAGGTAACGGGGAACAGAAGGAGAACCCGAGAGAGTGCAGCGCGGCCGGGGGAGAGCGCCATTCGAGGGAGGGCTGTTGAACTTTCAGGGTCACTCCCATGGGCCTCTCGCGCGCGGAAGAGAGAAAGCGAGAGGAAAACGAAAGAGGTGTAAAAGGTCGAGAGGGGGAGAGAGAGAGAAAGAGCCATCGGAGAGGAGAACGAGCAGGTTGAGGCCCGACACGAAAACTCACTCCTAAACTGTCTAAGGACGCGCGCGATTCGAGGACCGAGCAATGGACCGACCGACCGACCGACCGACCGATCGACCACGTCGTCTCTTCGAGGCCCTTTAGGCGCGCGCGATAGACGGGTAGCGTCGCGTCGCCGTCGCCGCGCGTCGTCCTTCCCAAATGCGCGCTGCTCACGAAAGCCCGACGCGAACATTCGGCGCGAAACCAGTTTTCGGGGCCCCGGCAAGGGCTCCGATTCTCTTCGCCGAGGCTTCCCGAGACAACCACAGGGACCACGAATGCGAGCACGAGCGCGATGAGCTAACAGTGAAATAGTCAGGGTCGCGTGAAAGCGCCGAAGAGATTCACTTTCGGCCGTCCTACTTCTAGATCCGCCACGACGGAGAGCCGCGCTCGTTTAATGCGAGCATAAAAGAAATGGCGCTTGAACGAGAAAAGCTCGAAAACTAAAAAACTACACGGAAATAAATTATACGGGAGAACGTTGACCCGTGTAATGACTCACCGAGTCGCGCCGCCGCTATTTTTATCGTTTACTTTCCTTTTAATCTTCTCCGCCGGGTATTACGAGTTCAAAGTTACTCGAGTTCTTGCGAGTTTCGAAAAAGACGAGCACGTTTCGACAACGGTAAGCCGAGGCGCTCGGCCTCGCGCGATCAGACAGGATGGCGGGGCAGGAAGTTAACTGTAATCGGTGACTAAGTGCGAACAGGATTCCACGTACGTGGCGGAAACCGCCGGTCGACGCGCGAAAGTGCGTCTACGTGAGCAGGGGAAAAATTGATAAGAGAGATCGAGATAAGATCGGCTATAGTCTCGCGTGTTCGGACTATTCGGAGCCATGTGGTCTCACGGTTATACACCGAAGAGCTCCGTTTCAATTCGTGAGAGCTCTCGGAAGATTACACCGCTTAGCGGTAAACGCGGCCTTCTCTAAGTTCACGCTAAATACAGGGGTCTCAGAATCCTCGAATATTTCTTCTCTCGAAGCGTCCTCGTTTCTAAGATTATATTTTTTCTTGGTAGAGAAGGCATTTATCACGATATTTGGCGGCATAATAGCTCTAAACTGTGTAAGGATGAAGCTGAACCAGCTATAACGTGTCTCAGAACGCCTCGGCCTGGGTATTGAGTATAAACTATAGATATTAACTATAGTATTAACTATAGATATTTGAGTTGTTACTTTCGCCCCGCGTTACTTTTGACCCCACTCTACCCTACTCTAAAAAGATAAATAAGAGTAAGGCTACGTGTGAAAATTAAGTAAATTATAAATAATTTTTGTAGCGAAAAATATTAGTAGATAATAAATATACATTAAATCGATACATATAATATATCAATACATATAATCGATGAGTCACAGCATATTTTTTGTAAATTGTCAATATGAAATGTTTTACATCTCCATATATCATGTAATTCGATTATTATTAGTATCTTCCCTTCTCAATAAATATTTTTCAGCTAAATTAAGAAATATATCATTTCGGTTGTATGAGAGGATAATGGGCCAACGATACGAGCTAAATACAAGTTATTATATTAATACAAAGTTTTATTCATTAGAATAAATATATTCTATTTATGAATAAAACTTTGTGTTAACATAATATTTTGTATTTAGTTCGTATCGTTGGCCCATTATTCTCTTATATTGCTTTACATAAAACGTGTCACATATTTTAATATTTTAATTTTAACTGATTTTTAAGTCGTGATACAATGATATTGATATCTCTGTTTCCGAATATAAATCTAAACTCTCTATAGGTAATCTGTCTGCTTTAGTCTTTGTCTTATGATAATCATGTTTCTCGCTGCAGTAATTACTATTATCATTATTTTACTGCAGCGTTATTGCAATTCTATTATTATTCTCTAGCAACAGTACATAATCACTGTTACCCCTTCCTATATACAATTGTTATCACATAAAAGATTCGTTATCACCCAAATATGTATAAAAACTTTTCTAGAATTTACACAATTTTGGGCGCGATGATACGAGAGGGAATCTTTATCTCGGAAGGGGCGGTGTCATCGAGCGATAAGAAACTCGAACGAAACCTCGGTCGAAAGAACATGCGAGCCGCGTACGTACAAGAGAAGGACCGTCCGCTGGTAGAAGGTCAACGACCGGCTCTCGCTCTCCTCTCTAGTACCTGTATCATCCTCATCTCTCCTCCTCAAGCGGAACGCGCGCGAACCTAACCGCTAGCGAACGAGTGCGAACGCATCCTCGTCATCTTTCTCCTTTCCTCTTCCCGCGAAACTAGTCTTACGCGCAAATTACTCCCGCAAGATTCCGCTCGAGTACTCGCGGTCGAGATCGAACCTACGAAGCCATTTAGATTCCAACTCTACTCAAAACGGACGTTTCCGGGGGAAAAAATCGGCGTTGAACTTTTCTCAAAGAAAGATCGGCTTTCAGCATAAATTTATTTGATAACATGATAACTTATTACATTAATTACAATTTTTTATTCAATAGGATGAATAATTGTTAAGCAAAAATTTTAAATAGAGACTAAGACCACAATCGTCGAGAAAAAACTTGCAAACTCTCTTTCAAATGATATGTGTGTATTAATATCTCATTATAAAATTTCATTACTATTTAACCCTTAAGTGCACAGCTTTGCACATCTAAAAGGCCTTTTCTGGCCCTTTTTTCATTCTGGATGGGAAAATTCAGGTCATTATTTATTTCAAAAATACTCAGAATGCTACGAAAAATTGCGCATTTTTTAAAGTTAACATCTTTACCCATTATAAGTTATTATATGTAATCCAATAAATCCTCGTATTTTTCACGCGAAAAGCGGCTCCCTTAGGACGCGCTTCGAGAGTCGTCGGGGTTAAGTGGCCCGTCGTTTCCCGCGGTTAACGTGCGCGCTATAACGTTACTCGCTCTAATGCGGTAACAGCTCGCGCGCTAACCCACCAGAGATATTAATTCACGCGTGTACCACGCGTGTCAGCTGATCGGCTCTCGCGTGCGCAAGCCGGCCGGCCGACCGGCCGGCCGATCGGTCGGTCGGTCGGCTGGTCGCCAATTGCCGATTGCGATTGCGTCATAACGCAATCGTGCATAATTGCAATTAATAACTGTCATTACGGTCAGCGAGAAATACAAATACGAAACAAATAAACGAGCGAACGAGCGAGCCGTCGCACATTTTTTCCTGCGCGTTTTTCAACGTGAATGCTGAACGACGCGATACTTATGTATCGAATCATGATCTGGAAAAAAAAAAACAGAATCGGAGTTCTAATTGTTCAAGAAATTAATGAATCGTTCAACGTCCTAATTTTTATGAATTTTAGATCTCTTTTGTTATATAGTAATTCATTTACTTTTTCGTTTCATGATTAACCCGTTAACTGTTAGATGAAAAAAATGCTTGTAGGCCAAAAATGCTTTTGACAAAAAAGTTAATAAAATTATAAAAAAAATGTTTTCTGGGAGTTTTTTGAGTCGCTGTATCTAAAATTAAATTTAAATTTTTAAATTTTAAATGGAAAAATTTATAAAAGTTCTTATAAATTAATTTTTCTGCAAACCGATAGATATTTTAAATTTTTTGACCATATTAAATCCGTCATTAATTAACAAATTTCAATTTTAAAATGGAATCAGCGACTCAAAAACCCCCTAAAAAATTTTTATGCATGCAATTAAATGAATTTTTTGCTCATCATATTGAATTTGCCATTTTAAATTCTTGAATTTTTATTTTAAATTTGAAATCAAGGATTTCAAAAACTTTTAAATATACATTTTTATGCAAATCAAACAATTTTTTGCATTTTTGGGCCGCCATATTAGATCCGTCATTTTGAATTTCGTAATTTTGATTTTAGATTTAAATTCAACGACCCCAAAAACATAAAGATATAGGTTCTAATTGTTCCGTTAAAAGCATCTTTTCTTGAATGTGCGGATTTTTCCGTCATGTCATGAACAGTCCTGGTCAGTTTTTTTGCAGATATTTCCGTCATTGACAGTCAAGGGGTTAAATGTAAAATCAACTTAAAACTCGATGTGTAACCGATTAACGAGTCTCCTTTTAAAGAACGCTGATTCAATTCCAATCTTCTTTTTTTTCCAAATATTTAAACGTTAAATGTTCATCCAATTAAACGAGATACAAATATACGTAATAAAAACGTAATAAATCAATTATATGATGGTTAACGCAATCAACAATATCGAAAATTAATATAATTAAAGAGTAATTGCTCGTAGATAAAAAAAAACGCGTAATAAAGTAATAATACAAATTCGCTTTTTCTTATAATTTTCATCAATCGAGTCTAACTATATATTTAACCCTGGACAGCATATCATAATTTTCTTATACGTGAATGACTAACCGGGGTATTAAATTACCACTTGTACCAAGTGTATAATGTTTCTATTTATTGTTAGAAAACTTTTTAATAAATAATTTTGTTTGCTCTTTAATAGGGAAGACGATCATTTTGTGGTAGTAAAAAAAAAAACAATAAAAAAATTTCGAAAAACAAAACAAAAGACCAAAAATTTGGCTAAAACGACTTTTTTTATAAAAAATGCTGTAATTTTTCATAAAATTCATCATTTTAAAATTTCCAACGGATTTTGATTTTTGAAAGACGAATAAACAACCTTCAAGGGCACGTAAGCGACTTTTTCGTTTCTTAAAAAAAACATATTTCTTTGAACGTCTGAAGTAGAGGAAATGACGAAAAACTGTCGAATGGGAAAAATCGCAAGAAATGGAAAGTAAAACAGATTCTGTCGATTATTATTTATTTAAAAGGTAGTCAAAAGTTATAAAAGTATATGGAACCAGTAAAATTAACTCCACAAAAACTTTACAAAGTTTTAATCAGTTGCTGTGCAAAAACAGCAAAAATGAAATAATTGATCGAATCTTAAAGAATTATATATGAAACAGGGGTAGAATTTTCCGGGAAGTGCTATAAAGTGTATAATTTTTCGTTAACGATTTTCACAAAAAATCTGAAATATACTTTACTGTAGTAAATGTCGAGCGTAAACGTCTAATTGTAAGTGGAGTATTACGTTACCCCAAACGATTTTCTTTTTCGGTCACAGCTGCTGCACGGATCTAACGCACTCGCTGAATGACGGAGGTCGATTGCCGGATGACTAAACTGAATTATGGTTAGAGTCCCGGTATGAAAACTAACCTTCCTAAGTCAGGGGCGTAATTTGAATTTTGCGTGGGGTAACGTATCACCCCAGATATGCTGTCTAGGGTTAATATTGTATTTATACATTACAACGCGATGCAACATATGTGTTTTTCACATAAATTTTAAATTATATATATACAGTTTTATAAGTTCTTATATTTGAAAAAGCTGTTATCTATAATTTTTCACCATAATTTTATATAATTCTTTATATAATTATTTTATCAATAATATAAGATCAAAATATCCACAAATAGTTTTTATACGAAATTTTAATAAATCCCAAACAGACACATAAACGATCGATATTTGAGATTTTATTTTGTAACGCAATGTGTCTCAGAAATCCATGTGATTTACCCTTTCTCAAAATTCGAAATCTGTCTATTAATAATTTTAATTTCGTTTTTCTCTATCTTTCTCTCTTCAATTCCGCTGCACGCGCCTACGTACGTGAAAGATTCATCGATCTCGGGGGCACATCGGCTCGGCGTGCCGAGCTTTGACCGAGAAAACAGCCGGGGGCCAGTGATCTTCAACTCGTTTAACAACACTCTGTGAGGTGGCATTGCCTGAATGCCATGGTCAGCGACTGTGCGAGATCGAGAATTTAAATTCTACGCCGACTCCCATCGGCCCACCGTCTTCCTATCTCGGATCCTGCAGCGTAATCTTACTAGTGTGCAAACAAAAAGAGAAAAACCAGAAACCAAACCGGCGAGATCGAAAACCACACCGAGATAAATTTTTATCGAGACATTGTAGTTTTATGTGTGTATGAGTGTGTTCAGTTAAAGGTTTATTCTTTTTGATTGATATTAAAGATGTACTTCCGAATGACCCCTGCTCGCGATTGACTTAAAGTTTTACACATAAGTTGTTTTAGTTGTAAGAAATAAAGTGCGCGTGGTCCCGACTTCGGGAAATAATTTTTTTTTAATGACAACATTTATCGACTAAAATCGATTCTATACGATATATATGTTACCGTAAAAGTAATAAATTCGGTAATTATGTAGAATTACCGGTTATTATGCATAATTTTCAACGTACAGTGGTAAATGTGATAAATTGTAACAAATTTATCAATTTTACCAATAATTATAACCAAGACTTTTTAATAAAAGTAATAAATCTTTCATTAATTTTGTTATGGGTGGGAAAGTTTGAACTCCCTGTATTCACGCATACATTTTTTCACCCACACAATTGAGTTAGGTTAGTTTTTTTTTAGAGTAGAGCCCCCGTAGGGGGGCGGAACACAATCTCCAGTAGAGTAGATATTTACTATATATATATTATATTTTATATATTTTGTATATATCATATAAAATCGATTTTAGTCGATAAGTGCTGTCATACATTTTTTTTAATATCTCGAAGTTGGGACCACGCGTACTTTATTCCTTACATCGAAAACAACTTATGTGTAAAACTTTAGGTCAATTGGGAGCAGAGGTCATTCGGAAGTATATTCGATGTTAATATTTCTTTAGTAACTCACTTGTGCATTGAATTGTATAATTAAACTTAACGAGTTAATTGAGCGATAAAAATATATCTTGAACTGAAAGAAACATGTCAAAGATGTCAGTCAAAACATACGCCAACATTATTTATAATTAATTTCACTATCATAAATAATTAGCTGTCTGCTTCTAAATTATGTTACGTAAAAAATCGGGAAACGTAACAAAAAGTCGGTCGCGAAAGAAACGTGACCCAGTTTTTTAAAATGTGCCAACCATCTGACGATTGTGACGCATCGACAGTCTTCGACCTTTTCGTATTATCATCGAGGACCGTGACACTTGCACGACTTGTTGCATTTATTCCAATGCGAGTCACAATAATTAACGGCATCGTTAAATATCACTTCGCTACCTCCGATTTCCGCCGCCTTTGGCCCTTCCGGTAGAAAGGTCAGTGATACTGACGTACGCTTTTATTATCAAGACATTTTGAAACGTCCCTTTTTATCCGAGACATTAACTAACTTACACCTTTTAATTCATCTGTTAAACTTTAGTTATTTGTTATAACAAAGATTGCTCACTTACAATTTAAAAAAATTAAAATTTTTAAAGGCATCCTGCATTCGCGACTCGCGTGAAAATTACTTTCTACTCGAATTACCACGATACGATAACAATGCAAAGGTGCAAAAGGTGTAAAAAATTTAACAGAATAACACACAAATGCCAAGGTTTAGAGTCGCATTTCGATCCACAACTTCGGCGCTTCGGCTTTTATTTAGAGCAAGGCCTCATCAAGGCCATGAGAGAATATAATGGCCGGAAGTGCGGCTTCCACGCGAAAACGTCATGTGCATTGCACTCGCCTCCTCCTCACTACAATTGCGATTACAAGTTTGCATGATCCGAGGACACTCCTATTATTAAAGAAAAACCATTTTCTACACAATATAAAAGTATTGTCAAAAAACTAGTTAATTTTAACGTCTTTAAAATATTTAAAACCCATCATTAAACAATATGTATATTAACATTTAATGTTAGAACATCAAAATCTATTTTGAGATCCGAAAATTTCAGTTGAATTTCGAAATTGTATAGTAACAAAACGCTAAATTTCGAGTATTTAGTTTTCAACTGTAAATTCGGTAAATAAAATAATAATGATAATGAGTAACATACAATTAAACTCTTGAATTTTGGGATTTAGTTAAAGCACATGTAATATATTTGCTAGCCGAGGCACAAGTGCGCTCATACGCGAATCCGCATGGGTGACACTCGTGTCAAATGTATCAAAAAAATATTTATATCTCGCGGTTATTAGATCACTCATCGCGTCGCACAAACGAGTGTCACTTTCGTTTTCGAGCAAGCGCGACATATAGCATCCGACGTGATGTATAGCTCTATCATTTGCGCTCCTCAAAAATGAAACAGACAAAAAAGGAAAATTGCAAGGAAAAAATATTTCGGGGCCCTCCGGTGGCGGTGAACAAACGGACGAGCGAGCGAGCCCTGCGTAGAGTTGTGCCCTGCGCACATGCCGCTTACACGGCAAAAGGGTCAAAGGACGAGCGGCGAGGCGAGGGCGGTACACGAAAGCGTCGTTCCCTGAGGCATCGATCGGAGCACTGGCCAAAAATTCGCGCGCGCGGCTCCGCTCTTATTCGAAAAAAAGGAGCGAGAAGGAGGAAGAGGAAAGAGGGTAGGTGGCAAAGGCCACGAAAAGCGCAGGGTTAAAGGGTACAACGACGGGTATATGAAGAACATGTCATGAAAGAGTGACGATTGCACAGCCGGCCAATCGACCAGCCAGCCAGCCAGCCAGCCAGCCAGCCAGCGTGAACTCGCGATCGACGCGACGCGACGCGCCGCTGACTTCACGCAACACTCACCATTTAAATCTCCCAGCGGCAGCGGCGGCGGCGGCGGCGGCGACGATTTAAATCACGACGCGCCGTCGTCGAATATCGGTCGCCTCTCCTCTTTCCGATATACGCTCTGATGCGATAATATATCCACACACGCCTTCTCCCGCTTCTCCGTTCTTCTCTCGTTCTCGTCCTTATTATTATTGTTAATGCTGCTGCTGCTGCTGCTGTTGTAGTCTTCTTCCTTCCTCCCCCGACGCGACAATGAGAGACGTTCAGCAACACCTCATGGCTCCGACGACACTCATCGGGATTAGTTTACTTGCGCGGGTTGTTGAGCGCGCGCTTCTGGCAGGATGATGTAGTATATATCATACAATAGCGTTTGAACACAGAAAAGAACACGAACAGAGATACCGCGAAGCACCACGAGCACGCGCGACCGAGTACTCGGAACGGGCGCACTCGCGGAACGTCCACCTCGCCGCGTCGCGGCGTGAAATGCACTCCGATACAACCAACCTCTTCGCGGTTTATCATGCGATCGCGATTTACGCGCGCGCCTTGACACCCAGGAACTCCGGCAGTAATCGTGCAATTATTATCCTAGTGGCAGTGATGCGTCGTCGCGCGAGCTCGGGGGGAGAGAGACGGGGCAGAGCGTGTGTGTGTGTATGTGTGTGTGTGAGAAAGAGAAAAAGAGAGCGGCGGTAACGCACGCGGAGCGCGGTGAGACACCTCCACACGTCGAAGGCTCTCGCGCGACTGACGCGCCTGCCGCCTGGCTGGCACGTAGGGCAAGTTGGGATTAGGAGGCGGCACCTCCCTCTTCCCTCCCGTCACGCGCCTCGCGTGGTGGAGCGAGGAGGAAGCGCGCATGCGTAGCGGCCCTGTTTTAGAGCAGCGCGTCGCGACACTCGTTGCCGAGCCACCGCCCGATGCGCGTACACCCTCTTTGCGATGTAATACGATGCGATGTGATGTGATGCGATGCAACGCGTTGAGATAAAGTTTAGCGAAGACGGCTTACAATACCAATTCGTAACATTCTAGATTCGCATTCTTTCAATTTGAAAAAAAAATGACATGTGCTCGCTTATACCGGGTGTAATAAGAGAAAACACTTATTTTATAAGAATAATTTAATTTAAAAAAATTGGGTGCAGTTTCAAAAACGGTCTAGGTACTTCCGATTTCAAAACTTTGTAAAATGCTTTATTTCGAGCTAAGATGAAAGCCTTTAAAGAGAATTAGCGACTCCCATGACAAAGCCATTTTTTAAGATAAAATGATAAAAAGTGTAAGAAAAGATTTTAACAATTCCACAGGATGTTATAAATTATTATAAATCACCAATATTATATTATAAACACTTCTCCCCACTTTACTGGGGGTATTTTTGTCTAAAATGCTGTTCTCGGAAGTAACTTTTAGAATACAATAAATTTAAAACTATTGGAGTTTTCTTTCTAAAATTTTTTACACATATTTATTGTTGCTTTAAAAACATTTATAAATTTTATTGGGAAAAAAATGAAGTTAACATGTGGTTTTGTACGCTCGGGCACAATGGTGCGCCTCTGATTGGCGACCAGTGTTGCGGACGTTGTGTGTATCTGAAAAAAAACCTCAAACATATTCTTAATCTGTATGAGTGTTGCGAGAGTTGATACTAGAATTGAGTCGAAATAATTTTTTTCTTTCTTTTATAACTCGCTGAAGAGGAAAGAAACGTAGGAAAAATCGACACTCAACATTTAGCATGCCACCATTTTGTAAACAAATTTTTTTTTGCTGAATCTAGTACCAACCCTCACAACACTTATACAGATTAAGAATATGTTTGATTTTTTTTAGATGCATAACATCCGCAACACTGGTCGCCAATTACGGGGTTTTTTCCGCGCACCATTGGGCCCGAGCGTATACAAAACGTTACATTTATTTTGAGTGGAGTTCCGAAAACGGCGCACCTCCGATTTCGATAAAACTTTGTGAAAAGCTTAGTTTTGGATTAAAATAAAAGCCTTTAAAAGAAATTTTGGCGACTCCTATAATAAAGCCATTTTTTAAGATAAAATGATAAAAAATATACGAAGATCTTCATAATTCTACGGGATGTTATAAATTGAATATATACCTACTGTTTTTATTGAATAATTTTATGTTTTTATCATATACTTACAGTAAAATACATAAATAATATGCTTTGTAATATATTTTACTTGGTTATTCCTGGATAAATTGTTTTAATATCCTTTAATAGTTGGTCGAACGGGTGTGTATAAACACTTCTTTCCACTTTACTTTCAACACGTGACCTTTCTGTACAAATCAATATGTTTTCAGGTAGATTCAAAAGGCCCTTTTCAATATCCTAACTATTATCTGGTATAACAAATTATTTCTGTTACAGATATTAAATATTTTTACACAATGCAATTTTTCATACGAAACGACGAAAGAAAAAACGGGTTTTTAACTTTTCACGCGAACCGAGGTTTACCCCCATTCCCCCCTGCTTGCGGAGGAGGGACGGTAGCCCCTCCCCCGCCTACGTGTGTACTATTTATACACACACAATTGAAGTATTATTTAAAAATTTATATTAACTTTCCACGCGTGAAAAGTTCACGCATGTACTTTGTAAGGCACACTATGTGTCTAGTTTAAAAGATGTGGAGCCCCCCGCAGGGGGGCGGAACCTACTGTCTCCACGCATACACTTTCCACGCGAACCAAGGTCCACCCCCACCCACTCCTGCCTGCGGGGAAGGATAAAAACATAAAATTATTCAATAAAAACAGTATATATTCAATTTATAACATCCCGTAGAATTATAAAGATCTTGCTATATTTTTTATCATTTTATCTTAAAAAATGGCTTTATCATAAGAGATAATCGCCAAAATTCCTTTTAAGGGCTTTCATTTTAACCCAAAACGAAGCTTTTCACAAAGTTTTATCGAAATCGGAGGTGCGCCGCCGTTTTCGGAACTTTATCCTTTATTTTTTTTTCAACAAAATTTATACATGTTTTTAAAGCAACAATAAATATGTGTAAAAAATTTCAGAAAGAAAACTCCAATAGTTTTAAATTTATTCTATTCTAAAAGTCACCTCCAAAAATAACATTCTAGACAAGAATACGTGATTTTTGTGTTCAAGTCAACAATCGTACTTTAGGAGTTTTCATGTTAATTCAAAGGCTTTTTGAATCAACCCCAAAAGGGTTGATTGAAACCACATGGGTTTTCAATTTTTCACGTGAAGCGAGTTGAAGGTCCGGCCCACCGCACCCTCTGGTTACAGGGCAAAACGAGGTCTATCATTGTACACTTCGAGTTTTTAACTTTCCGCGAAGAAAGATCCACCCCACCCCACCCCATTCCATTCCACCTCTGTTTAAAGAGCGAACCAAGATATGTCATTGTACGGTTCGGACTTTCAACTTTCCACGTGAATCGAGGCTCACTTCCACCCACCGCTTACATGTGTACTGTTTATACGCACATATCAGCAAATTACTTCCCTTAGAACTGACACAAACTGTTGTATTTCTTAAACTTTATTGTTAATAACTTTTTAATAAATAACGAGCGACGGCTAAAACCTTTAGAAGGTTACTCAGGAGAGTGCTCTTTATTAATATACGTCAAGGTCACAGAAGGTTGCTCGCCTAAACTAAATAATTACTAAACTTACCATTCTTTTCACTATTTTATTTAAAAAAAATGGCTTTTTACAAAGTTTCATCGAAATCGGAGGTAGACCGTTTTCGGAACTTTATCCCTTTTTAGTACCAATTAGTTAATATATTACATATGGTAATATGCGAAAATCACTCCTCACCAAAGTATCTTTCCCCATTGCACGTTTTTGAGACTTAAGACTATGTTATTATTATTTCTACCAACCTCCTCTACAAATGCATAGAAGTCCAGTGTGTACGTTCATGATCTAAAAGCCATAATAAAATAATGGAAGTTCTTTGTTTCATTTTCGGATTAAAACTATTTTTAACTCTGTTCAAATGCTCATTGATGAGCTTGAAATCAATTTATTGTTAGATAGCAACAGTAATCATACATATAAATCATGAAGTCTGCCTTCTTATATACATATATAAAATAACGTAAAATTACATCAGCGGCTGCGAATGTGCAGTTAATTTTATATACTTAACTTGGGATAATTAATATTAGAATTATATTTTTATGTCTTTTAGTATTAGGTATATTCTATATTCTTTTAATCATGCTTTGATAGTCATTGAATATGCATACCACATGAGAGATATATATATATCACAATATTATAGTACCTATCACAATATTCAGTTGGACAGTTCAGATCAATAATAATCAAACATGGCGGTTCTAAATTATCATAGTTAAAAGTATTCTACGTATAAATATTCTACGCTTCTAAAATGTTTGGTTCTCGTCTAACATAAAAGCCAACAAAGTTAAGCTGATTCGACCTGTCCCGGTCAAGATTCGGAAAAACAAAAGGAGAAACGAGATTGCTGAGCTGCGATTGGAGCTGTCGACGAAATTGTGCGAGCGCTTCTTTTTGTGAGCGTTTGAAATTTCTCATAGACTACATATATAGAACACGTAGGAGAAGGTATCGGCGGCGAATCGGTTTACTCGGAATTCAGACCTATTATTACGAGAGCGTAATCGTCTGATTATACGTCTGACACATACACGGCGGTCTGCGCCTCTCTCGCAACCGTATATATCGGATTCCATCCCTGCAGCGGCCGGTATAGGAACTGTCGGCTCCGGAATTTTGCGGCGACTCGAGGAATCGGCTCCTTCCCCGCACTCCCTCCCGTTACCGGAACCTTCTTACCAAAATCCACACGACGGTAGTTTCCGGTTTCGTTTCTCTTGTTGCGCGTCGAAGAAACTCGCCAGGTAGCAGTGACTCTCAAAGTTTCTTCCGACGATATTGCCAAATTAAGAAGGAAACGATTTCTCGATGAAAATAGAAATAAACAACGTAGGATAAAAAATTTTATTCGGCATTTCCGATATATTTTCCTACGAGGAATCATTCTTTCTTCGATCGCGCTATCAATTCAGAAATATATACAATATTTTTATATAAATCCTTGATCAAGAGACACGGTAGTGTCTCGTGCCAAGTACACGCGGAGCGAGACCGACCGTGACTCTTTTACGCGACGCGACGGGTTGCGAGTACCCGAGATGTTGAGATCTCGATAACGAGTGAACGGATCTAGTTCTAAGTAGGCTTGATCGATAGTTTTTTTACAAGAAAAATTTATTTATTTTGTTTTAATTAAATATTTTTATTTTGTAGGTACTGTTACTTCTTTAATTCTTTGTAATGAAAATGATTCTTTGTAATATTAAAAATTTGTTAAAGAGAATCAAGAAGCTATTATCACTTGGGTTTAGAATAGGAAGACCCTTGAATAGGAATACGAAGATACCACTTGGGTTTTATTTCTTTAAAGTAGTTGCATAACAATTATCTTTCAAAGCAATATACATATTCTCTTTACAATTGGCGCAATTTAATTTAAAGATCACATCTTTTTTTGAAATACATGTCACTTAAGTTAAGTTAGGTAATATAATTTTGTGAAGAAGAAAATAAAAATTTCACATCTTTTTTTTTAAATACATGTCACTTGAGTTAAGTTAGGTAATATAATTTTGTGAAAAAAATATAAAGCTACCACTTAGGTTAGATTTTTGAATTTACAAAATCCAGTTACTTCAATCTTTGATCACAGTTATTATAGATTTGAGCAACTTATGAATATATCTCGTATCGTGATAGAAAGCTATCGTTCATTTATAAAAAGTGTCATCAATGCATCTGCGAAAAAAACCAACGGACAACCAAAAACTTTCTATTACAATATAGGATATTTTAATTATTTAAATGTGCAATGCCCTATAGTATTCAAATGTATTCGGAATTCGCTTCTCCCCTATTCAAATATTTATACACGGTCAGTTAACTTTATTTTTTTACCTAAAATACATGCGTCACACGCGAGATATAAAATCCGCACATACCAAAGCTCGCGCGAAGAATCATGGCGATAAAATTAAATACAAGTAATAGCGCAAAATGTGTAAAAAAAGAAAAGCCAACGGGAAACCCCTGATTGAAATTGATTATTCTGATTATTGCGGGAGAGGATAATACAGCTTTCGACGCTCGAGCGAAGGAAATCGACTGTCAGGATATGGCCGGCAATTCATAGCCGAGCGATGAATTAATACAGCGGCTGCCTAAGGACCCGTTATCCGAGCGAGCAGCCGGTTATCGCGCGTAAACGGGGGAATGCGATATACCGCGGCACAAGCGCACAGTAAATAATGCCGTGAAGGTTAATTATGTAAAAACGCGAGCGCGCGAACGCGCGCAATTATTTCGTTCCGAATTTACGCCATTAATCCGCGAGTTTATAAATAGCACGTGCGACACGTAACGAACTTTACACGTGCGAGCGTGCGATTACGCCAGGCGGAAAAAATGCACCTGTCTCACGCGCTGAACGACGTTGAGCCGATTAACAAAGAACGGTATTTAAACGTTACGTCAGGAACATTATACACGGAGAATTAATAAACGCCATACGAAAAGATACGCTCGCTAACGCGATCTGTTATTACGACAGAGATTTATCCCGCGTAATTTAAGTCCGATCGTATTTAATTAATATGAAATTTAATTGCACACAAAAAAACTAATAATTTTTATAGAACAAATATTATTTTTATAGAAAAATACCATGCTATTTTATAAAAACTTACTTTTTATGTACATATGAAATAAAAATATTTTTGTACACTTTTTTAAACTTCTGTAAATATATTATTTTCAAAAGAATTGCTTCTCGCTACTTTTTCTGGATCGCGTCTAAAAACCACGAATGCGATACTTTTAACTCGCCTAAACATTCACAAAAAAATCATATAATAATATAATAAATTCTGTTCTTGTATTCACAAATTTGACGATAGAAATATTTCATATGGATGATAAAACGTGCGGTATCATAAATATATTTAAATATAAATGCAGATCTATTCATGTAACTCGTGTTCTTGTGTGCTGAAAAAGATTAAATCTTTTAAAGATTTAAGCGGCGTTTAAAAGCACTACCAGAGAATTAAACGTGTTCGCGTTTCAAGAAAGAAAAGATGGAAATTCCACAGACGACGGCTTCGTTACTAAAATACACACGCGGAGATTGCAATCTCTCGTTTCTCCTT
The DNA here is from genome assembly GCF_003070985.1 of Temnothorax curvispinosus. Lineage (NCBI taxonomy): Eukaryota > Metazoa > Arthropoda > Insecta > Hymenoptera > Formicidae > Temnothorax > Temnothorax curvispinosus. Next base: position 45,306 of record NW_020209979.1, read on the forward strand.
TTTTCGGCTTTAGCCGTCGGCAGTTTCGCGATAGAATTAAATTATTTTTAACTAACATCGCCGCGTATTACAGTCGCTTGTTATTTATTTATGTACACCAAGAATCGCGCTGTATACCTTCTGACAACTTTATTCCGCTAATCTGTCAACTTTACACATTACATCTTAGCGGAAACCAGAACAGAAGAGCCAAATGAAAAACTTCCTTTTGAGAAACATCGTTTTACGTATTACAAATTTAATCCTCCGTGTGCATACGTGGGTCTATGGATCCGAGCCAAAATAATATCTGCTCGTAATTGTAAAACTTTCAAGCCTGGCAGAAAATATTAAATAAATAAAGTTTATCAAAATAACTATAAAATCGTCAACTACAATGTAGAACAGACGTTTTGTGAATTTTTTCAGATTTTTTAAAATACTTTAAGGTAGGGAAAAATAGCGTTGAACATGACGGACTGAGAAGATACCAAAAAAACGTATCCACACGGAGGGTTAAAAAGTCTTTATCTTTTCAAATAGTATATAATATCATGTATATTTTCAAGTAAAAAACTATATACTCAAAATCTAAGACATGCTTTTTGGACTTAGATTTGAGTGAAGTCTCCACTCAAATCTATGATATGCTTTTTAGATAATATATAGATTTGATTACTGAGTGGAATTTGAGTGGAGACTACTGAAATCTAAAATATGGATTTTAGATATAGATTTGAGTTGAGACTCCACTGAAAATTTCGTTAAAAATCGCGAAACCTACAGTTTCTCTTTTCTTTTTTTTTTTTTTTTTAACCAAAGATATTGTCGTTAACGGAAGTTGAAGTAACGTTTGTGACACGTTCAAGACATTAAACGGCTTACCCTATTTGTCGCGTGTTGCCCTTGAAACTTCGCCAATACGAGAGCTCACTCGCTAACTCACTTTTACGCGCGGAAAACGCTGTTACTTTCAGTCGAATCGATAGAAGTCGGCCACAATACTCCGTGATCGTGTTGCGGGAACGGAGATCGAAATCTGTTTGCCACGTGACTTTGACCTTAAATCATTGACAATAGAAAGAAAAAACATGCAGTCTTAAGATCCCCGCACAATCAAAAGTATAAGGAACAAGGAACAGATATTAGTTTAAAAGAGCATATTCGTTAATATTGAACGTATTGAGTTATGCGTGTCTGAACTTCAGCTCGGATAAAATCTCGGCACTTTTTGTGCATATGTTGAAGCGAATCATGACACGTGATAATACGCATCTCCGAACGTTTCCAACAATAAAATGCATATACTTTTGTTGCGCGTTTGCGATGCGTTATTATCGAGCGTCTGCATAGACACTAAAGATAATTATACATAGGAAACGAATGAAATAACAACAGATTTAAAAAAAGCAGTGACTCGAGACGCGAGCCACTACGCCACTATGCTTATCGATAACAGTGTTCGAGGACGCTTGACCTTAGATAAGTACGCGTGTGGCGATATTTTTAATTTATTCTTGGTAACGAGTAAAACTTACAATGCAGTTGCTCTTGATATTTTAAGCGTAGTTTTTCTTTTTTCAGATTGTAAGACAAAAATAGATTACAAGATAACTCACAAATTTTTATTTTAATCAAAGGAAATAGATGAGGCAATCGGAGCCTCGCGCGGTAATCAATGCGCAGACAAATTGTAATAATAAATGAGTATATTAATCGTACTTATCATATTGCGACTCGGTTTGATATAGGTAGGGCATTCGTATCTTCCCTACCTCCCCGGTCTTCCAACCTGGCGAGTTTTCTAAGATGCGATGGATGCGGAGCAGATGCATATCGGTTTTTCTGGGCTTACGATGACGGTACATCCGTACGATTTTAATCCACGGTATTTTGCTTATTGACTGCGCTATACTTTGTTTATCCATGTAATCTGTATCGTCATGAATTTATGTAACTTAATTATTTACGCTGAAGAAGACACGAATAGGGTGTCGAAACGAACGATTAATATACTCATTTATTATTACAATTTGTCTGCGCATTGATTACCGCGCGAGGCTCCGATTGCCTCATCTATTTCCTTTGATTAGTCTAGAAAGCCTATATATCGTTTAATTTTTATTTTAAGTCTTCGAAATTATGGGCAAGTTGTACACGTAATATTTAGGTTATAAAAAGCGTGCCTTTCTTTGTGCCCTTATACCTCTCATAAAATTAAATTGTATTCAATACTGCCTCATCTTTGACGCAAAAGACAAAAGAAGAAGGCGAGTCTGCGAACTCACCTTTAGGAGCAAGTGCGATTACGGGAGTTCGTATTGATAACCTAAAGAGTCGAGTGTCGAGCAAACTTGGCCTATAATAGAAGGTGAGTTTCCGCTGACCTTATCAGATGCCAAAGCCACGTGGTCGCAGTGGCGACGGCGACGGCACGCACCTTGCTTTGCAAGGTGCACCTTACCTCGCGCGACTCGCGCCAACAGCATGCTTTCACGTCATCCGTTAGAAACGATCGTGTATAAATCGCGCAGCGGGGCTTCAGCCAGATGCACTCGCGCGCAAAACATTATGAAGTTTATAATAAATGATTGTTGCGATGACAGATTTGTAAAATATTATTTGTTAAATATCTTCCACATCACTTGCGATCTTTAAATTACCTACAGCTCGCTTTACTACTTTTGGGACAAAAGCTTTGATGAAACATCGTTCTAGATATATATATATATATAGGTATATATGTAATATAATAGTTCGAGGTGCTACATCGTCTATATTTAATCATTTACGACATTCTTTTAACCTACCAAACATTTCGTTTCTCTCTTTTTCAAGATAAATTTGTCATTGTGCATAAAACGATCTAAAAAAAAAATCTTCTTTAAATAATCTTCCTTATCTAGTATTGAAATGTGCAACTTAAAAAAAAGTATTAAAATCAGGTGTGGTTTAAATAATTTTTTTTATAATTATGACTTTTAACGGATTAACATTCAAAGTTGAACAGTTTTGTAAATCAAGTTAGATATAACTGTTTATATGATACGTATAAATATTCTGCACTATTCGTGTTGCGGCGCGGAACAATTTTTTACGTCGTCGAATCGAAGAAAGCTCAGTTCATCGCTGGAAGTCAGTGACTTCCACATGTAATGCTGCGTCGCGTCGACTAATTTTAACATCCTCGGCTAAATGCAGAAAAACAGACCAATTGAAACGAGGTACACCGAAATAAAAGCAGATCGATTAAACGCCGTAGGAACTGCGAACCGAATTACCGTCCCGAATATCCCGTGAAAGAAATTCGCGCTGAGATTGTATGTGATGAAATTTTAGACACTTCAAACAAACGCGATCATATATCAATGTGCGTAATAAAGCAGATTATCGAATTATTAATCTGTATTAATTTGGCATCGTCAAATAATAACGTTATCGAATTACTTTAACGATGTTTTCAAAACGCTTGTGATGTCGCTTTATGGTAAGATATACATTAAATATTATTAATAGATATAAGTAAAAAATTGTTAAAAATTTCGTTAGTACAATTAGTTTAAAAATATATGATTAATAAGAACTGTTAGCAATCAACCTTTCCAAAAATATGTTGGATAAAAAAATCTGTCAAATTATGAACAGTATGCAATACGCTATTTATTTTAAAGAATAATAATTGCGGAAAATACGTTCGATTATATATAGCTTTCCTAATATAACTTTTATAATTCGTGCAAACCTTCAATAGCCTTTGCGAGGAAATCTGTTTCAAGTGATCTCACCTCAATTGCTATCGCGGGTCGCCGCGCTTCGCGTGCATAACGCGAAGAAGAAAAGGAGGTGAAAGAAAATAGAGGAAGAACGCGGTGGAGGAGGGCTCCAGTCCTTCCACGGAAAGGATGGCAGAAGCGAAACATTGCAAACGACGACGCAGGAACTCGTCGTCTCGCAGCCCATATACAATATCTCTCTTTCTCTCTATCCTTCTCTTTTTCTCCCTATTTCTCTCTCTCTCTCTCTCTCTCTCTCTCTCTCTCTCTCTCTCTCTCTCTCTCTCTTTATTTCTCTCTTTCTCTTTCTCTTTCTCTCTGTATGATCGTCGTGGTGTATTGAACTCGGTTCGTGAGGTCATTCACCTACGCGCGCGCGGCACCGTCCCCAGACTTCGTGCCGTGACGTCACGTGACTCGCCGCTGTCTCTACCGCGCGCGAGATATGAAGCCGAGGAAGCTAGCGAGCGAACGCGCACCAGCGGAGGCACGCGATGACGTGGAGCGCTACAATTCGCTGTCCGGCTCGCGGCTCGTTGACGTCACGAGTCGTGGACGCGGACGAGAGTCCCGAGCGATGCCGCCGTTGCCGCCGTGGCCGGCGCCGGCGCCGTCGTCGTCGTCGTCGTCGTCGTCGTCGTCGTCGGCGATGACGTCACGAGTTACAATGTCGATAAACCCTTCGTTCGTCCAGCTTCGACTTAGTTACGCGTGAACACTCCCGCGTCGTTTATACCTTCGCGTTTAAAGTTAGGCATTTTTTAAGCGAACGCATCATACTTTAGTACTCGCGCATCATGCCTGTCGTTTAAAAAGCTCGAAGTTTCATTTTTTCTTCTCGAGTAGCATTTAATACCGCACAATCTGTCGTTTACCCGTCACTTATCTTTTAACCTTATGTTCAATTTTCTTCAACATATTGCACAAACGTTTACAGTTGTCAAGCTGTCAGACGCAATTGTGAATCCCGATGCACGAATATCTAGATATGGAGTACAACCTGTCCAATCTGAAAGGCTAACTTCAGATATAAAATGCAATAATATAAATGACGTCAAATACACGATGGTAATCGATGAGATATCACGAGATATCTCCAACTCTTTTATATTTAATATTCGTTCATCGATACCGGAAACGAGAAGCCTGACCTTAAAATGATAAGCGATAAACGCCCACCGATTTCATCCTTAATCTCGTTTAACTACGTTGATTGCCGGTTATTAAAAGATACTTTTAAATAAATAATATAATTTGAATATAAAAATCGAGAAAATAAATTGAAAATCTTCATATACACCTAATACATTTCTAAAAATGTTTCACCATCGGAATAATTTTATTCCCGATATCCAATGTATATTTAGTTATTATGATGTACTTTTTATATTTCAGACTGATAATATTATCAATCCAACTTGTTCTTATCTTATCAGTAATTTTGTACTAAAAGTCATACGCAAACGCAAGTCGTATAAGAATCACAGACTTCGACATATACGTAGTAAAAATCTCATAAAAAGCATTCATATCACAATTATTTTAAATAAATATGTACCTACTGCATACAACGCATAAATGTAAATTATAAAAAAAAGTGATTTATATTATATATATATATATATATATTTCGCGCAATTATCTGGATAAGAATTAAGTCAATACTTTTAAGTGCACCATCGATCGACAAAGATTTAATAACAAGAATCAGATATTAGAGATTCTGGACTTTCGAGAATCGTCGCGGTTCGTTGACGTCGATCGTGAACCTGTCGCGAGGAGGCGTCACGCAAGAGAGGCGAACTATAAATAATGATCGCGAATTATTTTTAGATGGACGTGCCGGGGGATAAAAAGGGGCGAAAAGGAGAAAGAAGGGAGAGAGAGGCAGGAGCAAAATCCGCTACCGACTCGGCTAAGGAACCAGCCTCTGTGGTCGGGGTTACGTTTGGGTTGGTTAACTGTCCGGTCGGATAGCTGGCTCACTGGCCGGTCGCTCGTTTGCTTATTCGTTCACCAGCGAGCCGCCGCCAGAGTTTGTTGACTCTCGGTTTCAGCACGTTGCCTGACCATGACCTCGCCGAACGACGCGCGAAGTGACGAACGCCGAGGCGACTCTTCGTCGTCGTCGCCATCATCGTCATCGTCATCGTCGTCGTCGTCATCTTGTCTTTGTCGTCATCTATCGGCCACCGAGCATCGTGTGTTTAATTTATCCGCAATAATCATATTTGACGCGAAGTGTAACGTCATTTTCGAGTAGTATTTAGATAAAAGTCATAGTGATGAAAGTCAAATTTTTTAAAATATTGACTTACAGTACTTACACCACTATGGCTTTTACTCCTCCATTTGTATCTCGTATTACTTATTGTTAGATAACATCATTGCGCTTTAACTGACAAAAAAAAGATGTTTGATCGTATAATTATCGTAATTAAAACATGATATTACTCATACGTGTTTGCGAATGAAACGATCACGTTATCATTTCGATCTTATCAACGTTGTCTAAAATAACGTTTGATTTATATATAGCATTCGAGAAATTGTACAGACTTAAAAAATGTAGAGAATATTATAATTACGAAATTCTATGTCGGGCCACCTAGCAAAGAGTTAATGAATAAAAAAATCTCAACAATCAATCGTCGTCGTCGGGCTTGCGTGGAAAAAATATTTAATCTCAAGAAGCGGATCTGGGCCAGGGAATATCGACCGCGCGATCTGGGTCAGAGCTCGCATGCACCTTGCACCTCGCCCTGCACTCTCGCTGCAGGGTGCACAACCCGTTCCCTAATGGTGGTTGCACCCGTTGCGACAGAGTTTACAAACACGTATGAGAACTCATCGAAAATCGCGAAACCAGATATCCGCAAGAAATACTTGCGCTATGAGCTTGTCCGAAGTAGGTCGTCATACCTTACAAAAGTACTCTATGTATTTCGATAGCGAAAAAAAGTCGTAAGTTCGAAAATTTTGTTTTTAGACATTCTTTATCTGTGACGCGATTCCGCAACGAAATTCCTAGTAAAATTCATAAAAGTTTAATCCTAGGATAAATTTTTTTATTCTATCTCCAGTGATCTAATCTCTTTATTTACAGAAGAAAAGAGATACATTTTCATCTTTAGTAGGTAAACGCGTTACGCAAAATGTTTGTGCTCCATCCGAGCAATGTTATACAAAAGGATATTCTCTTAGAATAATACAACATTCAAATAATAGCGTTAACAATGTTTAAATAACGAAGGTCCTACCGTGTCAACGCACAATGAATTTCAGAAAACACCATAAATCTTACAAAGTGTGAGACCTCATAAAGTTTTTTTTTTTCACGGTTCGAATTTTTGTTTTGCCATGTTAGTCCTTACATCAAGATAAAAACAATAGAGAATCAGTGGCTACGTTTACACCCTGAATTTAGGGCGCGGCCTATACCTCAAATTCGACCTGAATTATTTAGGCCGCCTGCTGTAAACACTGACTACGTTTACACCCAGCGACCTGATCGCGGCCTGACATATATTGTGACCCGTAGTAGGTCTAGTCATCATTCGTTTACACCAAAAGAGACCTAAAAATTGACGGAATCGTATTTGGGATTGCCTTGAATTGCAGCGAATCCGAACAAGCAAATAAAGCTTTTAGGACGCGTCGCGCGCGATCGCGCGTTTACATCACAAATGATAACGGCCTATTTCAGGTCGGGTCACTAAAATACGCGGCCTGACCTGAAGCCAGGTCTGGTCGCCTATCATGTGTTTACAGCAGGCGGCCTAAATAATTTAGGTCAAATTTGAGGTAGGTATAGGCTGCGGCCTAAATTCAGGGTGTAAACGTAGCCATTGACCCGACCTGAAATAGGTCGTTATCATTTGCGATGTAAACGCGCGATCACGCGCGACGCGTCTTAAAAGCTTTATTTGCTTGTTCGGATTTGCTGCAATTCAGGGCGATCCCAAATACGATCCCGTCAATTTTTAGGTCTCTTTCGGTGTAAACGAATAATGACTAGACCTACTTCGGGTCACAATATAGGTCAGGCCGCGATCAGGTCGCTGGGTGTAAACGTAACCACTTAAATGACAAGCAACATAAATTTCGTTTAGCTTTGAACGTCGTGATAGGTATGCGTTTCACGTAATTCGCAGTAAATAAAAATCGTTGTATAGAAAAAAAAGAAAGATAGAGAAAAAAAAGTAAAAAAATGTATGTTCACTGTGGCGCAAAATTAACACAGTAAAATTAAGTACCTCTATAATAGCAAAAAATAAATAATTTATGTAATATCGAAAAGATAAAATAATATTATACGATTTACACACTGCGGGGCGAACTTAAGGACAAACGCGCGTTGAGATAAAATTTCCAAACGATTATCATGACCATAAAATTTACGACGTCACTATCAAAGGTTAAATATTACCATTTACTTCTTGTACACTGTAACGTTACGTTGCTACATAGTAACAACAGGATTTCAAACAGAAATCCGGTGGTAAGGGCGTAACAAAAAATATATATATTTCTGGTACTTGCTGAGTAAAACGATATTGCAATTTCTTCGCAACGTGGCGAAGTTTAGGGCTGACGTGTGAAAATAAAGTTTTCGGACGATGCCAACACGGCATCCCGTTTAACGAAAAGCTACGGCGAGAGAGTTGGTCCCTTGGTAATGAATTTGCTATTGTGCGTCGCGCACTAGAGCACTTTTCTTCGGGTCTTTGTCCCCGTCCCTTCATCCCAAAAGAGATGCGTATATACGCGTGAGTGCGCGCGTACGCACATATGCACGAGACGTACGTAAATAAAATTGCGCATGTTGCGCTTTGTGTTCGCCCGCCCTCCATCAGCCGGGCAGAAGGGTTGAGAGAGAATTGAATGCACGTTTGTAGGCGGTCGCCGATGGCCGACCGGACTTCGTAACGGGATCGTTTAAATTGGTAATTAGTCGCTATCGCCTCCCTATCGATTATTCTCTCCTATTTTTAGCATCCATCGGCGGGTACACGGGGAAAATAATAAACTATTTTCGGACAATTAAAAGTTTTCTGCAGATTCAATACGACACGTATGGATTAAACAATGGTAGATGTAGGATGCTTAAAATAATTAAACAAATGGCAAAGAAATTTGGAAATGATTAAACGAATGTCTAATGAAATCTTCTCGGTTGCATTTTCATTGAAAGAGTTACATAAAGTTCTTAATAAGAATCTTACGAGTCTTTTTTTTTAGATATTACACGATATTGCATTGTACAGTCGCACAATGAGAATACAATTAAAATTATTTGAGAATTATTTAAATTACTGAAGATTGAGACTTCATTCTAAAATTTTCAAAATTCACAACTAAAATTAGTACGCCTAATAGTTTAGAAGTTCTAATTAAATACAATACGTGCGTAAATTGTAGAAAAGAACGTCTGCACGCGTAACACAACCTTTCTATTCAGTGATTTCGTTCCCTCGGGGCTCAAAACCGAGACGCAGCATCATCCTAAAGGTGATTTGCATCACGCCGCGCGTCACGCGTATGTTTCGCATGTCCTATTCACGATTTTGCTCTCGAAAATGTAACGACACGGTAATAAAAATATAATAACCAGAATAGATATAAAAATATCTGCGACATATCGCTATTTCCTCCGAAAACATCGTGATTCGTTTTTAATGGATATACATAAATAAACTAGATGCACATAAATAAACTTTCAAGTAAACAATTTGAAGAAATAGCTTCTACTAAAATCAAATTTTATACTCTCGGATTTCGCGCGACACAAATCCGGGCCAAGTTCGAAAGAGCAAGCTTACGATTCTGAGGCTAATATTTGCGCGGGAACGGACGTGCGCGGGAAGAGGGAGGTCGCGTCGCGAAGGGACGGCGAAGGGAGGAGGAAGGCAAGAGGGGATTTTAGCCCGGGGCGTACCGTTTGGCTTTCGGGTGTGCGGAATGTTCCGTTCCCGGTTGTTCCAACTGTCGGTGCGTCGTCCGCCATGGTGGAGCGCCGCTGGGTCACGCGCGACGCATAGAGATGCGTCGCGGTAGCAGCGGCAAACGAACGATCGATTTTACGGCGGCTTCCACGCTCTTCTCTCTTCCCAACGATGTGTGCACGTGTGCGGCGGCGACGGACGGCGGTACATACCAGTCACGACCGCAAACGCGATTCTTATCCTCGCAACTTATCCACGCACCGATCCAAAGTACCGCGCCTCGCTTGAGACGCAAATCTCGGAGTCTTGAAATTACTACTCGAGTTTCAGAGTTTTTCCGGTATCTGTCCAGAGATATTGCAGTTCTACAATGGCATTGTATCTGTATTTAGGCATTTCTTTCCAATTTTGATTTTAATCGCCTGCGCCGTCTAACATTGAAAATTAAAATGCCGAGTAAATCGTCTCTCTAAAAGTAATGAGAAGGAATAAAAAAACTTTTTTTTGTTTGAAAAACATGAGCGTAAAAGTTTAAAAGTAAAAAATTTTTGCAAGAGCAAAATATATCTACAATCTAACATTTGCGATTTATGCTAATTTATAATTTATATATGTATATATATGTGTGTGTATATATATATATATATGTATATATATATATATATATATATATAAAATATTAGATTTTGGTTTTAAACTCTCACACCATCCTTGATCGTGGAATTATAATAATATTATATTAATATTTCTAAATCTGCACATAACAATGTCGTGTATATAAAATAAATTGTAATAACTGTGATGCTTCTTATATGGGTCAGACTGGCTACTGTAGGCAACTGTAGACAAACCAGAATAAAAGAATATCACAACCACATCAGAAGGAACACGACCAGTCATTCGGTTGTCACAGATTAAGGTGCCATTTCACGTTGACGCCCGACGGTCATTTTCAGCGAACAAAAATCTTCAGAAATAATATTATATATATATATATATATATATATAATATATTGTACATAAATACATAAATTTATTTATAGAGTCACGTAATTTCGCTTTGACGCTAGCGTCAAGAAATAGTTGAATTCAACATCCAATATTGACGCTGAATCGTCATTGATCGTCCCAGTACAATCAAAAATGGACTTCGAAATACGTGAAATATTAATTTTCAAGTAATTTCTTCAAGTAGTAATATTTTGCGGATGTATATATAAATAAAATATTTTAATAGATATATCTCTTTTCTGAAGATTTTTGCTCGCTGAAAATGAGTGTCAAGCCGCTCAAGCAAGCGTCAATGTGAAAAGGCATCTTAACTTTCGATCATGATTTCAATTGGAATAAAGTGGAGATTTTGGATAGGCTACGTTTACACCCTGAATTTACGCCGCGGCCTATACCTCAAATTCAACCTAAATTATTTAGGCCGCCTGCTGTAAACGCACTTGATAGGCGACCGGACCTGTCTTCAGGTCAGGCCGCGTATTTTAGTGACCCGACCTGAAATAGGCCATTATCATTTGCGGTGTAAATGCGCGATCACACGCGACGCGTCCTAAAAGCTTTATTTGCTTGTTCAGATTCGCTGCAATTCAGGGCGATTCCAAATACGATCCCGTCAATTTTTAGGTCTCTTTCTGTGTAAACGAATGATGACTAAACCTACTTCGGGTCACAATATAGGTCAGGCCGCGATCAGGTCACTGGGTGTAAACGTAGCCAATGACCCGACCTGAAATAAGTCGTTATCATTTGCGATGTAAACGCGCAATCACGCGCGACGCGTCCTGAAAGCTTTATTTGTTTGTTCGGATTTGCTGCAATTCAGGGCGATCCCAAATACGATCCCGTCAATTTTTAGGTCTCTTTCTGTGTAAACAAATGATGACTAGACCTATTTCGGCTCACAATATAGGTCAGGCCGCGATCAGGTCGCTGGATGTAAACGTAGCCAATGAACCATACCTAAACAAACGTCTAATATCTAAAATACTATAATGGCTACGTTTACACCCTGAAATTAGGCCGCGGCCTGTACCTCAAATTCGACCTAAATTATTTAGCCCGCCTGCTGTAAACAGTTGATAAACGACCGGACCTGGCTTCAGATCAGGTCGCGTATTTTAGTGACCCGACCTGAAATCGGCCGTTATCATTTGCGATGTAAACGCGCGATCAAGCGCGACGCGTCCTAAAAGCTTCATTTGCTTGTTTGGATTCGCTGCAATTCAGGGCGATCCCAAATACGATCCCGTCAATTTTTAGGTTTCTTTCGGTGTAAACGAATGATGATTAGACCTACTTCGGGTCACAATATAGGTCAGGCCGCGATCAGGTCGCTGGGTGTAAACGTAGCTACTATTAAGACACAAAAAACGGCCTAAATATGCAGACATTGAATACTTGCCAGAAAGTTATTTGAATGTAATCGAAAAACTCTAAAACATTTAAACATCGCTCCGTTATTTGAATGTATGCCTATTGTTTTCGTTAACCGTATGTTTAACATTTGTCATTTGTTGTGTGTCGCTCCGTATATGATTATATAGGTATCTTCAAATTAACGCTGAGAACTTGACTCGACCAATCAATGTTTTGTTTTCTTCCCGGCTTTCCATCCTGGGAGTATCGTTTCGAGGATGCTTTGTTACATCGGAGCATATACTCGCTGGACTCTGCTTTATGAGAGACCGCATCAACTTGATTGACTACCCGTATACTCGTTTTATTTTATTGTATCTAATTTGACTGCGTTAAACACCGACTTAACTTTAATATTGCTGAAGATGACCTAAAAAAGGATCGAAACGTCCGCTAATTTATGTATTGACTATGAATATAAAATATTGCGCACCAATTACCGCGCTTGGCTCATATTGCCTTCTTTTATTTATTGATTTATTCAAGAAAACCTTTATACATTTTAATTAATATTTCTTGTTCGCAATCTCAAGAAACGTAACTTATACCGAGAAAGACACGTAGATTTCGAAATCTTTCGACTCGAGTCACGATTACGGAAAGAGTGACGGAATGTGCGAATGCGCGCGGAACAGTGTCCGATACATACCGCCCGCACGATCTTCCGGATAAATCATGGGCTATTTTTGGCGCGTTGGCAATTAGGTGTAGTAAAGCGAAACCGACCCAATTTACAAATTCGCGCGCGATATTATTTGCAGAATGCGAGGAATGCGGCAAGCGAAAAAAAAGAAGAACGCAACACGTATCGTCGGACAGCACGTACGTACATACATTGTGTAGAAAAAAAAACAAGTACGTCATATAATGTAAAGAATAACAATAACGTATAAAAAGATTAAAAATTACTTGTAAAAGATTTAAGGATTTGCACATTACTGTATTTAAGGAAGGGACTATCTGTCTACAATTTACGCTTGTTTAAAGTTTACTGAAAAACTAATAAAGATATTTGTCTGAACTTTTTAATGGTGTAATCTTTAAAACTTTTTATTTAAAAAATAAACGTAATTAGAATCGTTTATCTTTTAACATAAATATAAAAATTAATTTTTTAAGTGGGCAAGTCGAACGTAGATAGATGACCCCGTATTCGGGGCTATCTGGCCATATTCGAGGGGCTATCTATCCATATGATAAAAAACATATTATTTATATTAATTTTTATCACCCAAAAAAAAATAATCTTAGTTTTAGCGGAATCCTCTAAATCTTAGCGGATTTTATTCTTGTTTATGGCCTCAAGAGAAATCCTCTAAAATCAAGAGGAAAATATTCTAAGCACAAGCATTTTTACAATTAAAGGAATTTCATCTTGCATCTATAGTCTATAGTACGTGATCTTGCTATTCTTAATATCAATATTTTATTGTTAACAAACCAAACAAATTTTTGAATTTTGCTCTTTCTATAATACATTTGCTTAAACGAAGGCCCTAGATGAGAAGCACACTTCGTAAACAAAAAGGGTTATGTCAGAAGCCCTGCTAGTGAGCACGCTCTGACTGGCGAACGCTGAAGAAAGTGGAGAAACCCTACCGAGCTGCCCTAGATATAGGAGTCGATGTTGAATCTTAATTACGCGCAAGGATACTGGCGATGCGCCGCGTAGCGGGCGCGAGCCGAACTCTTGCCGCGCGAGCCCGCGCTGCCGCCCGTCCCGTCGTACAGCCCAAGCCCCAAGTAAACATATATTCCTCTTAATACAAGAGGAAACCCGTTAGAATAATATGTAATAGATTTTTGATGAATAGTCCACTTATTAACAGAGGAATACTCTTTCTGTAAAAGTTTCCGCTTAGAATATGGGATTACAGGAAATTTCACTCTGTTAATAAAATACTTTTTTTTGGGTAATTTAATAGTATTATTTATTAATATATGGAGGTAAAAACCATAATAATGTAAGTCAAATTTTTCAAGATATTGACCGTCCGCATAGATGCAATTTATATATTGCAGGTATAGATTGCATCACAACTGCATACAAGTCAATATCTTGAAAATTTTTACTTATACCACTATAGCTTTTACCCCTCCATATAATATTGAAAAAACTGCCTAGTCAAAAGAGTCAAAGCAATAATAGGCGTTTTGTGTAGACTTTCTGATAGGATTCTGATAGGAGCTGACTTTTCTTTATATCTGGTGACATCAAACTGATTTTGAGTCCGTTGCAAAATGAAATGTAAGTTTCTTTTCACCTCAATTCTTTAATCCTTTTTTTTTTTTGCATTTAAAACCTCACTTTTTCCTCAGCAGCGTTTGAAATAGAAAATATTAAATAATTTAAGACAAACTATTTTTACTTAACGTGTATGTTTAAAATAATTTGGTAACGATTCTTGAATCGCAGGCTCAAGTAGCTGTTCGTAGGTCATTTTTTTATAGTAGCGAGTGAGAGTCCGAACACTTATTCCGAAATAATGGCGTTTTCTAACGCCGTTTTTGTGAAAAAATATTTGCTCGATTTTTATTCTTTTAATCGCTCTAAGTATAATTTTATTAGGTATGTCTATTTTATACGTCTTTCTTTTGTAATTACGCATCATTATCTATAAAAAATAAAATCCGTCATTAAAGTGTGTAGACATATTGTCTTATTAAAAATATGACAGATAACCCCGACCACATTTTTCAGTCTTTAGCCTGTTGAATTTTAGATTATGCGGAATTAAGATTTGACGCTTCTCACATCTGATAACTGTATATTAATTGATAATATTGTAAATTGTTTGCCTTAATTTCAGTTAAATTACTATCGCACATCAAATTTATTGACCGTCAAAAAATGTTAATAATTATTTTCAGGTTTTTTTTTGTAACGCATATAATGTCCGCGAAAAGTATCGCAAGAAAACAAAAGCTTCTGAATCTGTTCCGTAAAGCTTTTGCCAATTTTTGTTAAAATAGTAGAGATATGTATCTATCTCTTAATACCTGAGATATAGTAGTAGGTACTAGTGGACACATAGCCCTCGTAGACAGATATAGCCCCGGTCTCCCTTATATATTTATAACAAACTGTATAAAATTATTTATATATGTATAGGATATAACATTTGTACTTGTGTACAATAATTAGGAAGTAATTATAACGTAATAATAAAATATTATAATTATTTACATCGTATAGTCAGTACATTAAAAATAAATTCAAAGGACGCATTAAGCTGCATCGGACACTATAGAATTAAATCAGGTCAAAGGTACTAATTTGTTATAATATTTTTCTCATAATTTGTATTTATATTACATTTATAATGATGTACAACTTGTAAGAATTTACATTGTGTCGTTTTCGTTTATTCTAATTTAGCGCCTGTCAAATCTCAAGGATTCTCGGTTTCAATTACCTTCGAATCTGCTCTGCCGAGTCGTCGAAGCATCAATAAATAATCATATAATATGCATGTCTCGAATGGGAGAGAAGAAGTATCCTGTTTCCATTATATATTATCTTGCGGATTCCGAATCGCGGATATCTCATGCGCGATAAGATTGCAGGTTCGAGCGGACAGGAGGAATTCGTAAACGAATTTTGCTGCCGGAGTTTGTTTACACGTAGTGGCCCCGTCTGCCGTCGTCATAGCTACAGTTACGTATATACGGCGATCCTAAAATTATATTTCAGTTCTACGAGAAACGTGCATATTTGGCCGATTATCGCCCTCCGCGATTCACTCCCCATCCTCCTAGCGCCAATCAGGCGACGGCGGCGACGCCGCCATGATCGCGCTATCATTCGGCACGTAGCCCACGTAGGCATGTCGCTGACTCGTTTGCGTGACACGAGAGACACCTCCCGACAGTCAGTCGCATTATCATAGGAGTGTGTTTACCGATCGTGCGTGCTTAAAGCCCTTTGCACAATGTCAGGCAACAAGCAATAGGAACAAGGAATAGAAATCAGAAATCATGTATAAATGCAGAATAAACAGTGACACAGACAATAGACACAGAGTTTCCGTCACGTTGGAAATTCTGTGGCTATTGCCTGTTGCCAACCAATCATAGCATTTGAATTTTTTAGGTTGTAATTAACGATTTTTTGGTTATATCCTGTTCCTATTGCCTGTTGCCTGACATTGTGCAAGGAGCTTAACGCGGCGTAAAAATATATTATTTTTGTATAAGTAATTATAATATCAAGAGACACGGTAGTGTCTCGCGCCAAGTGTACGCGCAGCGAAACACAGACCGTGTATCTATACGCGAGTCGACGAGTTGAGAGACCCTTAAGCCCCTTGCACAATAGGCGATAATAATAGCAGAGAGAAACCTGAGAGCGGCCACCGGGATCATTCCGTTCCAGCAGACGTGATACTGACGCGCCGCCTGAGAAAGTGGACGTCAACTACGTCGTTACGCTCGGTAACGGTACACACATGGTTCGTGTCCGTGCTATGGTTTGTGTCCGAACTACTCAGATGGAGGGGATATGCCAGTCGGCTGACTCGGCACTCGGCAAGCTTCGAGCGGGGAGAGAAGGGCAGACATACGATATGCTGTCTCTTTCTCGCTTGAGCTGGCTTGAGCTGTGACGTAGCTGCTTAGCACACGCTGGCTATGCCACGATGCCATGCATTTCGGGTATCGCTCCTCGCGTCTCGCCGAGTCTCGAGTTGGCAAATCGACGATGCGCTATACGTTACATTTACGTTTATATTTACAAATTATAATTTTTATATTTATAAATAAATAAATATTATATATATATATATATATATATGTATATATATATATATATAT
>NW_020209979.1:62341-68314 GCF_003070985.1 Temnothorax curvispinosus
TTTATAAACATAAAAACTAAAATTCGTAAATGTAATGTATAGAAATCCACGTTCTGGCCAATATGCTCTTACATAAAAAAAAGTCTTACTTTAAAAACCTTTACTTTAGCATAATAGTATTTAAATTTAATATTTAAATGCATAACAATAATTACATATTAACTATATAAAAAAAAAGTAGTTTATAATGTTCTTTTTACTCTTATTAAATTTATATTAGCTATTAATGTTTATAAGCGGCCACGAACAACAACAGAGATATTGGATTAAAATAAAAACAATTTCTTAAATAAACAATACACATGGTTAACGTTTCGACTGTACTTAGTCTTCTTCGGAACGGATTACTACGATAGAAGAAGATAAATATAAAAAAACATGATAATTAATGTTCAAGTTTACATACTAAAACATTAAATATTAATCTAAACTAAAACATTAAACAATCACCTAATATAATATAAACAAAGTAAACAATAATCTAATTAAATCACAAATATAAAAACGCCGGAATAATCGAATAAAACCATAACAAGAGATAAATTTATATTTATATTGAGAAGTGGTAAAATCTCTTCCGTCAGGAAAAGAATGTAAAGAATTATTTATTAACGGAGGTATTCTGATTTAAAAGATCTTTAAAATATATATTTTTCAGGAACTTTTTATAGGGAAACGAAGAAAGTGAATAACGTTAAACTTTGCATGTTTTTCTCTTCACCTTATTTTAAAAATTTATTTTTATTTTTTAAGTAACAAAAATGCTTTTTTTTTTGTTATATCCTGGTTACCATAAATGACAGACAGTGTAAATAATTCTAGCTGTTCTAGGTATCTGAAACGCAAAAAGCTAAAATTTTCTTATTCAGAAGAAGTATATGTGGCTATCGTCTGAACTAGAACTAAACCAATATTTCCATTCTAGGTTCTCTCTCTAGGCAGCTTTTTTATCAAAAATATTATTAATCAATATTAAATAAACCATTTACGATCTGAGCTTGGATTTTATAGTAGCCTAATATTTTTTATATACTATATATTTACATATTTTTCCAACTTTAATCAACTACGCGCCGACTAACTTGTCAGACTTACAACACAGTTCCTATTGGATTAATAAAATCCCCTCACACCCCTCTAATTAAATCGATTTAAATAATAGTAAAGAATTTTTACTACTCCAACAGGAGCTGTGTTGTAAGTCTGACAAGTTAGTCGGCGCGCAATTTATTAAGATTGAAAAAAATATACGTGTAATACACAAAAAATATTATTAGGCTATTAAGATCCAAACTCGGATCGTACACGGCTTATTTAATATTGATTGATTGTATAACGGTCACACATAAAACGGTCTTATTTCTCTTATATTATTAAAAATATTATAACTTTTTTCAAAATTTTGTTAATATTTTATTAAAAGAATATTCAAAATAACGCATTCAAAATAACGGATAAACAAAAATCTTGTCTGTATTTGGCATCACACTTGTAAAAATTAAGCGTGTAAAAAATCTGCAAAAGAAATGTAAACGTGCAAAAAAACTATTGTCAATAACATCACACATACACACACAGAAGAAAATGTAAATAATTGATTTCTTTATTATTACAATAATTTGAATATTGAAATTATTTTGTACCATATGCTTTCTCACACTTATATGTATGTGATTAATAATAAAACATGTTAATGACAAATAATAAATTACAAGAGCGTATTCTGGTTTGAAAGATCTTAAGGATGTTCTCCGGAAAATCGATTTTCTCTAGATTTTTTTGAAACTGTGAATATACATTAATTTATAGGTGTGCTTTATGTGTACTATAAATTTTAGTACTTCTTGCGGTATTAAAAATCGAGCTTCTGAGCTACTGAGCTTCAAAGTTTTAACTTTTAACACGGAATTCCTATTCCGAGGTATTGTGAAACAGACATTTTAATAAATTGTGAAAAAAGTTTTTTCTAAATGTTTTTGAAAGACTAGTATATGATGCTTTATAAAAATAGAAATTAATAATATGCGATAAGTTTCAATACCTTTGCGGTACTCGTTTTCGAGAAATACTTGTAAAGTACGCGATTTGAAGTTAACTTCTTATTTTTTACTTGTTATGTGTAATATTTAGTAAAATAACTTTAGTAAAATAAATTCTTCTTTTTAAGCATGAATATAAGTTGAGTATGACTGGAGCCGGAGAAGGTCTTTAAAAATAAGTATTTTTCAGGAATTTTTTATAGGGGAACGAAGAAAGCGAATAACGTTAAACTTTGCATGTTTTTTTAATCTTACTTTAAAAATCTATTTTTATTTTTTAAGTAAGAAAAATATTCTTTTTTGTTACTTTTGTTATATCTTGATCACTAAAAGACGTAAGTATGAGAAACGAAGTAAATGATTCTAGCTGTTTTAGGTATCAGAAACGTAAAAACCAAAAATTTTCTTATTCAAAATAAGTGATATGGCTATTGTCTGAACTAGAATAAACATTTTCTTTTAATAAAATAGTAATAAAATTTTTAAAAAAGTTATATTTTTAATAAAAAAGCCGCTCAGAATGGAAATATTGATTTAGTTCTAGTTCAGACGATAGCCACACTTCTCCTGCAGAATAAGACAATTTTAGCTTTTTGCGTTTCAGATACCTAAAACAGCTAGAATTATTTACATCGTCTGTCATTTATAGTGAACCAGGATATAACAGAAAAAAGAGCATTTTTGTTACTTAAAAAATAAAAATAAATTTTTTAAATAAAGTGAAGAAAACATGCAAAGTTTAACGTTATTCACTTTCTTCGTTTCCCTATAAAACATTCATGAAAAATATACATTTTAAAGATCTTTTAAATTAGAATATCTCCGTTAATAATTCTTTACATTCTCTTCCTGACGTGTGTGTGAAGCTATCGTCTCATTTTGCAGAAACTCACAAATTATTGAGAGTTCTGGCTTCCTTTTCAATAGTTCTAGAGTTCTTGACAGTTTAAACAAATAGTTCTGGCCATTAAAGCCATAAAAACGCGTCAGTACAAACTGAGACGCTATTATAGGTTCACGCAGCGTCTCACTTTGTCCTACACAAGTTCCACCACTGTATCTCATCAGATTTTGCAAGATCTATAGTTCTATAATAGTTCTATAAAGAGTTTTGTCATATAAAAGCAAAAAAATTAATTATAAGGTACTTAAAAAAAATTACAATGCAACGAGTATACCGAGTTGAGACGCCAGTTGAAATCTCGGAGTTCCGGTTTATGTAAAATATTTTTCGAGTAGTTTTGAGCATATTGAAACATTTTCTAAAGAATTCCGAGCGTTAGAATCTTTGTGTTATATTAAAAAAATTAATATTAACCGAAAAATAATCATGACAGAAGAAGATGAGACGCTGTGCGAAATCTCGGAGTTTTGGCTTATATAAAATATTTTTCGTATAGTTCTGAGCATACTAAAGCATTTTCTAAATAGTTCCCGCCACTAGCTACGTTGTATATATATGTTTATTAACTTTAGCAAACACTAGCTACGTTGTATAATTTTTAAATAAATTAATACCGCTCGAAAATCAGGAATTTATCGAAAATAAGCTGAAACGCTGGCCGTATTTCGACAGTTCTGTGAGTTCTGTTATAATTCTCGTGTAGTTCTGAACGTGTTCTAACGTTGTCCCATTTTATTCTGGCAATAAGCATTATTTATTCATTTTTTAAATAATTTTTATCGCTCGAGAAAGACCCTATTCTCGATAAATTCCTGACTTTCGTGCGTTATTAATTTATTTAAAAATTATACAACATTGCCAATGCCCGGAACTCTTTAGAAATTGTTTTAGTATGTTTAGAACTGTACGAAAAATATTTTATATAAACCAGAACTCCGAGATTTTCTACAGCGTCTCACCCATATACCCGTAAATGCGTCTTTCTTGGGAGATAAAAATTATTTAAAATATAAATAAATAATGCTTATCGTGAGAACTCTTTAGAAAACGTTATAACACGTTCAGAACTATACGAGAATTATAATAGAACTGACTGTTACCCATGTGTATTGTTTATTTAAGAAAATGTTTTTATTTTTATCCAATTATCCTTCTGTTGTTGCTCGTAATTTGGCCGCTTGAACATGCATTAAATAAAATAAATTTAATAAGAGTGCAAGAAACATTATAAACTACCATTTTTTTCTGAATATAGTTAATAATATAATTATTGGTATGCATTTAAATATTAAATTTAAAATTTATTATGCTAAAGTAAAGGTTTTTAATGTAAGACTTTTTTAGATAGAAAAGCATAGAACGGTGATTTCTATACATTACATTTACGAATTTTAGTTTTTATGTTTATAAATATTTATTTAATTAATTATATTTGCAATCTTTATATATTTATAAATTTCAAATGTATTATATATATATATATATATATATATTTTTTTTTTTTTTTAATTTATTTAGTTATAAATATAAAAGCTAAAATTTGTAAATATACACGCAAATGTAACATATAGCGGGTATAGCGTATCGTCGATTTGTCAACTCGAGACTCGGCACTCGGCGAGACACGAGACGCAATACTCGAAATGCGTGGCATCGTGGGGTGCGTTTCGCTATTCACTCGCAGTACTGGCAGCACTGTAAATCCGTTCCAATATACGCGGCAGTAAAGCTGTCAAAGCGTTTTCGTGTTCATGTGACGTCATAGATTTTGTCGTCACTCCCTACTTTCATTACTGCGGCTCGCGAGGTGAGGCATTCGCAGTAAGAACATGGCGGCTATGGCGGCATCTTTGAAAAAATTGGTCCTTACCTATGTGTGAACCTTGCACCCGACTTTCGAAAAATTAATTTTTTTACGGAAAACGTTAGCATTTGGTTTGTAGTTGTTTGTAGTAACAAAAATTTCGTTTATAGTTTAGTATATTAAAAATTATAAACATTTAAAAAATTACTCGCACCCCACTTTGAGATAACTCAAATCCGCTTGCGCCATCTTCTTCAAAATTGTTTGTAGTTGTTTGTAGTGCTTTTCTTTTCGTTTGTAGTTGCACTGTTCAAAAGTTATTATATTTTTGCAATAAACAAAAAGAGTAACTTTGCCAATTTTGGAGATATCTCAAATCAGCTTGCGCCATCTTCTTCAAAATCATTTGTAGTGCTTTTCTTTTTGTTTATAGTTGCACCATTCAAAAGTTATTATATTTTTGCAATAAACAAAAAGTGTAACTTTGCCAACTTTGAAGATATCTCAAATCCGCTTGCGCCATCTTCTTCGGAATCATTTGTAGTTATTTGTAGTGCTCTTCTTTTCGTTTGTAGTTGCACTGTTAAAAGTTATTATATTTTTGCAATAAACAAAAAGAGTAATTTTGCCAATTTTGGAGATATCTCAAATCCGCTTGCGCTATCTTTTTCAGAATTATTTGTAGGTGTTTGTAGTGCTTTTCTTTTTGTTTATAGTTGCACCATTCAAAAGTTATTATATTTTTGCAATAAACAAAAAGAGAATTTTGAGAGACAATTTTGGAGATATTTTAAACGAAACGGAACAAAAACTATTACAAACAACTACAAACAATTCTACATCAAGTCGCGCAATTAGTTTTAAAATATTTCCAAAATTGGCAAAGTTACACTTCTGGTATATTGCAAAAATATCATAACTAGATATATATAAAACGGTGCAAATACAAACAAAAAAAAGAAAGCACTACAAACAACTACAAATAATTCTGACGAAGATGGCGCAAACGGATTTGAGCAGATATCTCCAAAATTGACAAAGTTACACTTTTTGTTTATTACAAAAATATAATAACTTTTGAATGGTGCAACTATAAACAAAAAGAAAAGCACTACAAACAACTACAAATGATTCTGAAGAAGATGGCGCAAGCGGATTTGAGATATCTCCAAAATTGGTAAAGTTACTCTTTTTGTTTATTGCAAAAATATAATAACTTTTGAATG
>NW_020209980.1:0-3181 GCF_003070985.1 Temnothorax curvispinosus
CACGTTCTGTCTGTTGTTCGTCCGTTTTTTTGATCAATGCATTTAAGCAATTTATCAGAGATTTGGACAAGTCGTGTGAAAGTTATTGTTATTATTATTATTGTTTGGGACCAAAAAGATATCGGAGTCTATAAGTTTCGTAATGAGGATCGCTTTTATGTATCTGATTGTAATTAGGATAATCAATGTCGAAATCGGCAGGAATAGGTTTAAATGGAGGTGCGTTTTCTAATTGTTGCAATTTCTAGAAGAAGAAGAGAAGATTTTGATTAGAAGTAATAGCTTGTTTGATCTGGAACCTAATCCTTTTAATTTGATCCTTGAATTCGTCTACCTCCCCTTTTCGTTATTCAGCCGCGTTCTTAAAAATAAATTTGATTGATCGCTACACTCTTCGTCAGCGTAAAGGCCAAATTCACTTTCGGAAATTATTAACAATTATTGCAATTCCCAAGAATCAACCCCGTACGCCTTTCGGCAGCGAAAGTACCCGTTCGCTACACTCTTCGTCAGCGAAAAGGACAGATCGCTACGCTCTTTGTCAGTGAAAACTGCGAGTCGTATCTCAGGAGTGAATTTATTGATTAAGGATTTAACAAATACGAGATGAGATTCCAGATTTCAAGCTTATTCTTTTCTCAAACTTATCTTACCTTTATTCTTTCCCAGTAAGCAAGAAACATCAAGGAACATTTTAACTATATTGCATTAACGTTACAACGTTGCTGCAACGTAGTTGAAATGTTTCTTGATGTTTCTTGCTTACTGAGTTAAGTCTTAGTACAAACTTAGTTACGCGTGAAACGCGGTCTTAAAATACAAGAGTACCAGGGATTAAGTCCCAGAATCGAGCGCGAATGCTCGGAATTGAATGTGCAGTCGAATGTCGGAAAGTGACTGTCTGGAGTCGAATAAGAGTTAGAATTCAAAGTTAAAACAATGTGCGTAGTCAAAATTAAAGTCGCGAATGAAGTGACAGAACCAGAGTCAAAAACTATGTGTCGCTCCGCGGCGTTTTTCGCCCTATTTATACCCGAAATAGCTGGAACTCCCCGCGTGAAATTCTCACCACTTCTAACGCGTCTTAAGAACGTTCTCCGGCTCCAGTCGTACTTACTCAACTCGTATTCATGCTTAAAAAGAAAATTTATTTTACTGAAGTTAATTGTTTATTATACACAAAATATTACATATATCTAATAACATCTAAAAAATAAGAAGTTAACTTCACGCGTGAGAACTCATGCAGCGTTGCCAAGTAACTGACGCCTCTCCTCTTCTGTTACTCTGAACCGAGCGAAAAAATCATCAAATCGCGTACTTTACACAAGTATTTCTCAAAAACGAGTACCGCAAAAGTATTGACACTTATCACATATTATTTCTATTTTTATGGAGCGTTTAGAGAAAACTTTTTTCACAATTCATTATAATGTCTGTTTCTCAATAGCTCGGAATAGAAATCCCATGTTAAAAGTTGAAACTTTGTTGAAGCTCAGTATCTCGATATTTAATACCGCAAAAGGTACTTTTATACCACGCATAAAGCACCTAAATTAACGTATATTCATAGTTTCAGAAAATCTAGAGAAAATCGGTTTTCCGAAGAACGTCCTTAAGGGGGGTGGTTTTCTAGAAGTTTCTAGAAGCGTAGTTTTGGGCCCCATCTGGTCCTCAGTCTGTCAACCAGTCGTCGGATAACCGAAAGATAAACTAAACATTTATACTTGGAGCTGAGCGATCGCTCGGAACTGTGAGCTAACGTGCGTCGTCTAAAACGTGTAAAGAATTTTAATGTGCGTCGTCCGAAAATTTAGGATAAATTTTCCGTACGTAATTTGATAATTAAATATTTACTTTTTTGCTAAAAGATAATTGCATGCGTGCGCGCACGCGTGTGTGCGTGTGCGTAGATGTGCGTAGATGCGTGTGTGCGTGTGTGTGTGTGTGTGTGTGGCGCGCGCGCGCATGTGTGTATACATATACGGGATGTTTTCTATCAAATCACAAACGAACAAATATTTATACATACAAATACACGTGTATACACACGTACATACAAACGCACACACGTAGAGGCATTCTACATTCACAAATTCACTCGCATATGTATCTCTTACACTTAAAGGAAGGCATCAGTCCAAATATACAGCACACGATATTCTAAGGATATTTATGTTCGGAATGTCTATGAACGTCATGTGGATATCCATAGGACATCGGTGCTGTCTGTGAGGTTATTTGAAAGAGACTCTGGCAAACACTCAGACTCTATGATATACTTTACAGCTCTATATTTCTTATCCTTTGATTTTCTGTAATTGTGACAATTGAGACATTTGTTCAGAATCATATACTACAACACGCACATCTCAGGACGAAACAAGCTGGAGTTGACCAACGTCACTTGTCTATAAAGAACGTTCGAGGTTCCTTATGTATCAAAAATTTTATATTTTTATGCTTTCCATGTACATATTTGTAAAAGAAGGATGATATCTGTACAAAGCATACCTTTTTCAAAAAAAGTTACAAAACGCGCCAAGTGTACGTGCTTCATACAAAATCTGTACAGAAAAAAATTTTGATCTAATTTGGTTTTATAGTTACATATTTTTTATTACAAAAATAATGATATCAAAAGGTGTACACAACCTGTACTATTTTTTTATTATTTATATTTACACACAAAAGATACTTCGCGCCAAGTGTTTCTTATCATATTTATTTGGCGCAAACCTTCTGATGTTATTGTTTTTGTAGCAAAAAAAAACAAATGGCATTACAAAACCAAATTAGATTAAAATTTTCTCTCTTTGATAAAGGTGGTGTAATGGAGCACGTATACTTGGCGCGTTTTTTATCTTTCTTGGAAAAAGGTAAGTTTGGAGATCTATATGCGAGATCTGGTAATTAGGAAAATTCCAATTATATATCCGTATAAACGTACATCCTAATAAATAAACTATGTCTCTTCTTTACTTTTGGGAAAAATTCTACGAATGCTTGCTGAGGCAATCACTGTACCACATTTAATATTAAACAATATGTATTACAGAACGGTTATAGCATCGAAAAGAAAATGCAACAAGTTGTGGAATTATTTCGAGGAACTGAATCCTTTGCTGGTAAAGTGCACGACATGTAAAAAAAAAATTAAGATATCTAGTCTAACAATCCG
>NW_020209980.1:3191-27749 GCF_003070985.1 Temnothorax curvispinosus
ATACAGTATGAAATCAAATTAATGAGAACGTTATTATAACGTACAAAATATCATAAGTTTAATTGGGGAGATACGCCATTTTACAATCAAGACAAGAGATTTGGTAGTTTAATAAAATTATTTTTGTGAATTCGTGTCCCGGTAAGAAATTTTTCATATAAACTAAACACATATTTAAATATACCTAATTATATGATATTATACAAATATTATACAAAATATGCCCATATATGTTTTTTTTTCATTTGTATAATCTTTGCAGTTTGTATGTACAAGAAAAATAAAAATAAATAAAAAGAAAAAAAAATTAGAAAATAATAAAAGGATAATTTTTGCATTGTTTTTTATCGTTCATTTATTTGCCTATATATATAATCATATAAAATGTAATGTATATAAAATACAATTATATATAATTATATATGAGCAAATTTTTCACATTTGCTCAGACTTTATTTTTTTGTAAAAAAAACAATGCAAAAATTATCCTTTTAATTATTTTTTAATTCTTTTTCTTATTATTTTTCTTGTACATACAAACAGAAATTATACAAGAGAAAAAACATAGTATGGACATATACGGACACATTTTATATAATATTTTATACAAAGGAAGCCCAGGCAGCGCGGATGTGTGTTAAGGTTTAGCAAGAAGAAAGACACAGTTAAAGATTGAAAACTTTTTTTATTTTAATAATCCTTTCAAAGTAATCAATTTTTAAATAAAATAAAAAAAAATAAAATAGTTAAACCTCTTTGCAATCAAAAATTAAAGTAAAAGAAACTGTCCGCTTTACCCGACACCTATGGGTAAAACGGATGAGTCACTGGAACTGCAGGTCTCCGTTTATTTCGCTTGGTCTGTTTTACATTTGTATTAAAAAACCATCTTAAAACAGAAAAAAAACAGCAGTCACAAATATGGCCCGTATTCATAATTCGTTCTTATTTCAAGACTTTCTTAAGTATAATGACTTAAGATGCTAATACGACTCTGTGATTGGTTTATGGACGCTTTATGACATCTTAAGATTGTACTTAAGACAGTTTTAAATATAAAATCTGACTATGAATACCAGCCTGTGACCGAAGAGAATATGGTTTATCCGCTTTGCCCAAAGGACTTACTTGGCGTGAACTAGGAAAAGTTAAAATAAGTATAAGCAACAAGTAAAAAATTTTAAACTTTAGTAAAGTTTTAAAAACAGAGAATTCTAATAAAAAACATTCATAGTGGTTAAGGAACAATTACTACTAATAATCAAGCTACGCTACCTTAGCGAAAATCGCAAGAAAACACACAAAATTTATTTTTTCCTCATAAAAAACGCACAAGAGCAATCACGTTCTTTCGCACTGCCATGTATGGCATCGGCGATGACGGCGACCGATCGCTTGTTCTTCCTGCAGAGACTCATAGCGCTTTATCTAATATCTATATATAGATGAGCAAAAAACACCTATCCGCTTTAATTGCCAGGGCTGCGTTCCAAAATTCTCTCTAGTTAACTAAAATGCTATAGTGTACGTGACGTAACTGTGGGTATTCCCTTAATATTATATGATTATATATATTTAAATATGTTTTTATATAAAACATTTTTGCTGGGGTATATTCTTTATCTTAACTAAAGCTAGAATAGAACATTTACGTTAAAATACGAAAGTAATTTTACAACGTTAATATTTTACATAATTTCATTTCTAATTGCACCCTTTTTCAATGTAGATCAAGCACTTCAATTACAACGGGTTTTGATACAAATCCTACTGCAGAATATCAAAGTCAGGAAACGGTTGATTTGGATTCTCAAACGTGTGAACAGTCGAAAAAAGAAACAAGGGCACGTATTGGGTAACTATTTGTTTTGTTTATATCATACAATACAATGATATCTTACTTTTGAAATACTTACTCTTATGCAAAAGAATAATTTAATATTTTATTTAAATAATATTAATATTTTAAATAATTCCATTTCTAATTGCACCGTATTTTAATGCAAACCAATAAAAACATTTCAAGTTCAACGGGTTACCATACGAATCCTTCAGCAGAACGTTAAAATACTGCAGAACAATACCTTTGCTTCTGTATTGTCGACGTTTTTTTATTTGCAAATTAATATATCGAAATTTTTATATTTCCATGGTTCTCATA
The DNA here is from genome assembly GCF_003070985.1 of Temnothorax curvispinosus. Lineage (NCBI taxonomy): Eukaryota > Metazoa > Arthropoda > Insecta > Hymenoptera > Formicidae > Temnothorax > Temnothorax curvispinosus. The sequence continues at coordinate 5,353 of NW_020209980.1, forward strand.
TAATTGTAAAAAAAGGAGTGATATCCGTACAAAACATACCTTTTTTGAAAAAAGATAATAAAATGCACCAGGTATACGATGTTTTATACACAATCTTTATTTTAAAAAATTTTGATTTAATTTGGTCATATAACTTTATTTGTGTTTCTTGCTACAAAAACAATTATACTTGAAAGTTTGCATCAAGTGAATGAGATAAATTAGTAACATCTGATTTTTAAAATAATGTTTCTTTATTACTACATATTCGTTGTGTATGTGTTCTAAAAAAAAAGCACGTACACAGCAAATATAATAAAGATCTAGTAAAGAACACGTACACAAAAACTATAATAAAAAAACATTATTAAGAAAATCATCAGATGTTACTACTAATTTAATAATCTATTCACTTGATGCAAACTTTTGGGTATTATTGTAAATATTTTAAAGAAACATCAAAGGTTACTGAATTATCATATTCACTTGGTGCAAAATTTCTAATATTGTTTTTCCATCCAAGGCATGTAAAGTCGATACTCGAATCTATCAAAGTTTATTGTTGTCGCTTTTCCGCGATGTCGATTGGTTCTCTCACTGCGCTTACTTCATGAGCAACTGTCATCGTATATTTTGACAGTTGTATTGTATGTAATGTTAAAGCTAAATAGTGCGCGCGAAGCGCACATCTGTGGTGTCTAGTATAGTAAAAAACACAAATAAAATTATAACATCAAATATTATTCAAAAATTTTTTAACTTTTGTAGATCTGTACGTGATCTGGTAATTAAATGAAACAAATTTAAATTATATATTTATATAAACATACACTCTAATTAAAAAAAACTTTTTTTTATCTTTGTGAGAAATTCTACAAGCATTTTTTAAGGCGTTCACTGTATCACATTTAGTATCAGACAATCTGTTTTACAGGACTATTGTAATGGCACCGAACGGAAAACGCAGCAAGCTGTGGAATTATTTCGAACAATTAAAACCTTCGTTGGTAAAGTGTACGATCTGTAAAAAAGAAATTACGATACCTCAGCCAACAAGACGCTCAAAAATATTTAGAGCACACTTATTAATTAGACACGGTATATTTCTCGATAATGATACTCTACCTGCCGACTTAAGGCAATATTACTCGAAGTTACCGGGACATAAGGTAAAATGTAATGATTGTGGTAAAACAAAGTCTTTTTTAACAAATATTGCACATTTACGAAAACATTTAAGAAGACATTCCACAAGAATCCTGAGTCAAGATGAGTAAGTACACATTCAAAAAATTATTAAAATACTGAAAACTATAAAATAAATATAATGATAGCTGAAAAAATTAATCAAATAAAAGTTTTTATCAGGGTACCCATGTAACACTTATTTGCAATTTCGATCATAAATGTGCCTTTCAAATAATAATAATAATAATATTTCGTAATAACATTAATATTTCAATTATTTTGCATATGTAGTTTAAATAAATTTGATTCGCTTATTTTCACGTTCTTTTATGTATAAAAAAAACATAGGGAGTCTTGGAATTATTTCGAGGAATTAAAACCTTCGCTAATAAAGTGCATGATCTGTAAAAAAGAAATTCAGATACCTCATCAATCAAGACTCGTGCCAATATTCAGAGCACACTTATCAATTAAACATGGAATATTTCTCAATAATGACACTTTCGCACTACCTGACGACTTGAGGCAATATTACTCGGAGTTACCGGGACATAAGGCAAAATGTAAAAATTGTGGTAAAACAAAGTCTTTCTTAACAAATATTGCACGTTTACGAAAACATTTAAAAAGACATTCCACAAGAACCCTGAACCGAGATGAGTAAGTACACATTCAAAAAATTATTAAAATACTAAAAATTATAAAATAAATGTAATAATAAAACAATCAATAACTAAAGAAAATTAAGCAAATAAAAGTTTTTGTGAGGGCATCCATATATTTATTACCAATATTAATCATAAATGTGTATCTCAAAACGTGCTAATAATAATTTCTCCATTATTTCGCATTTAGTTTAAATAAATTTGTATCGGTTGCTTTCACGTTCTTTTATGCATCATAGATAAAGACAATTCAGATATTTAGATTAGATAATTATTTGTTTGACATTAGTATTGCAGAAATTCGAGACAAATATATAATTAAACTTTCTCTAAATCGCCATGTTGGTAGCCCAAATATTATATATTTTTTAAATGGCATTGATTTAATTACGGGGCGGGAGGGGGTTTTACTCCAACGGGAACTGTGTTATAAGTCTAGCAAATCTAGTCGGTGCGCAGTTTATTAATGTTGGAAAAAGATATGTGTAATACATAAAAAATATATCATAATTTGGCTACCAAGATCCAGCGCGGACCGTAGATGGCGATTTAGTTCAATTATTTGATTGCATATCATAACGGTCATAGAATTCGCTCGTGTTACTGCAAAAATATAAACTGCATGATTTATATATAGTTCTTAAAGATATTGAAATTAATGTGCGAGAGTATGTATATACAGAGTATTTTCTACCTAATCACAAACGGAAAAATATTCATACAAACAAGTATACGTGTACATATACGTACACAAATAACGCAAACACATACATAAAGGCACTCAACATTCACAAATACACGCGCATATATGTACCCTTTACGTATAAAAGAAGGTATCAGGTTATCTGAAAAAGACTCTGGCAGACACTTAGATTCTATAATGACTTCAGAGCTCCATATTCTTTTATCTATCGATTTTCTGTGGTTGTGACACGGGAGACATATGTTCAGAATCACGAAAACTATAATAACTCAGGACGGAGCAATTGGGTGTTGGCAGAGGTCCCCTTCTATAACAAACATTATGTATCAAAAATTTTATATTTTTATGGTTTTAATTGGTGACCGCAAATGTCTTATTTTTAAACGCGTACTCACATTAAGACAACCTCTATTATAAATTATATATTAAGAAAGACGTTTCTTTCAGGCAGCGTATATGTATAAGCAATAAATAAGTGAAACACGACGGATATAATATACAATCAGATTAAACAGGAACGTCATTGTAATGCACAAAATATTATAAGTTTAACTCGGAAGCTACGCCGTTTTACAGTCAAGACAGAATTCGGTAGCCTGATAATATTATTTGTGTGAATTTATGTACATTTCTTTATCTCAACTAAAGCTAGAATAAAACAATTACGTTAAAATAGCGTTTCTCCCTAACTTGATTTTATATCATATCGGTCGTGTTTCACTTATTTATTATGTTCAATCATTTAAAGAAAAAACAGGCGTATTTAATGTGTAATTATTCGTTTTGCTTATTATACAATATAATGATAACTTGATATTTAAATATTAACTCTTTTGCAAAAAAAATAATTTACAACGTTAATGTTTTAAATAATTCCATTTCTAATTGCTCCGTACTTCAATGCAGATCAAGCACTTCAAGTTCAACAGATCACGATATGGATCCCACTAATCTAGAACGTCAAATTCAGGAAATAGTTGATTTTGTTCTTCAATCTGAACAATCGAGAAAAAAAACAAGGGAACTTGATGGGTAATTATTTGTTTTGTTCATATAATATCACACAATTATAATATCTTATTATTAAAATATTTATTTTTCTTTAAAAGAATAACTTATAACGTTAATATTGTATATGATTTTATTTCTAATTGCAACACATTTCTATGCAGACCAAACACCTCAATTTCAATGAGTATTGATATGAATCCTGCTGTAGAATGTCAAATTCAAGAATCACCTGGTTTGCCCGTTCAATTATTTGAACAAACGAGAAAAGAAATAAGCGCATTTGATAAGTAATTATTTGTTTTGCTTATAACTTATATCATACAATGTAATGGTATCCAACTAGTTATTAACTTTTCTGCACAAATGTAACTTACAATTGTGACATATTTAATAATTACTTCATCTTATTTACTTTTAATCGCAACACATTTTTACACAGACCAAGCGTTTACACTTCAAGTTCAGCGGATTATAGTATGGATCCTACTGCAGAACGTCAAAGTGGAGAACTATCTGGTTCGCCAGTTCAATCACTTAAAGAAATGGCAGAAGAAACAGGCGCACTTGATAAGTAATTATTTGTTTTGCTTATATCATACAGTATAGTAATATCTTGATATTTAAATATTTACTCTTTTGCAAAGTGATGATTTACAACGTTAATGTTTTAAATAATTTTTATTTAAATATTTTATATTTCTACTTGCACCGTATTTCAATGCAGACCAAGCACTTCAAGTTTAGCGGATTATAGTGTGGATCCTACTGCAGAACGTCAAAGTGAAGAACTATCTGGCTTGCCCGTTCAATCATTTAAAGAAAAAACAGGCGCTCTTAACGAGTAATTATTCGTTTTACTTATGTCATACAATATAATGATATCTCGATATTTAAATGTTTACTTTTTTGCGAGAGAGTAATTTACAGCTTTAATATTTTAAATAATTTCTATTTACATATTTTTCATTTCTAATTGCACCGTATTTCAATGCAGATCAAGCACTTTAAGTTTAGCGGATAATGGTATGGATCCTTCTGCAGAACATCAAAGTCAAAATACATCTGGCTTGCCCGTTCAATCATTTAAAGAAACGACAGAAAAAACAGGCGTTCTTAACGAGTAATTATTCGTTTTGCTTATGTCATACAATATAATAATAACTTGATATTTAAATATTTCCTCTATTTTAAAAGAATAACTTACAACGTTAATGTCTTAAATAATTCCATTTCTAATTGCACCGATTTCAATGCAGATCAAGCACTTCAAGTTCAATGGATTTCAATATAAATCCTTCTGCAGAACGTCGAAGTCAGAAAACAGTTGACTTGGGTCCTCAAACGTGTGAACAATCGAGAAAGGAAACAAGGGCACGTGATAGGTAATTATTTGTTTTGCTTGTATCACACAATATAATGACATATTATTATTAAAATATGTACTCTTCTGCAAAAGATAATTTATAGCGTTAATATTTTATATAATTCCATTTTCAATTGCAACACATTTCAATGCAGACCAAGCATTTCAAGTTCAACGGGTTATGATACAAATCCTTCTGCAGAACGTTAACATTATACTGCAGAACAATTGTTAGCTTCTGTATTGTCTACGTTTTTTTATTTGCAAGTTAATATATCAAAGGTTTTATATTTCCATGGTTTTCATGTAATTGTAAAAAAGTAGTGATATTCGTACAAAACGTAAGTTCTTAAAAAAGTAAATAAAATGCCACGTGTACGTGCTCCATACACAATCTTTATTAAAAAAAAAATTTGATCTAATTTTGTCATACAATTATAATTGCTTTCTTGCTACAAAAACAATGATACCCGAAAGTTTGCATCAAACGAATAAAATAAATTCCCAGATAGCAAAGCGTGTCTGATCAAAATCGCGCAAACCTGTGATTGCTTATGATGCTGACAACTTACCGTACATTTGCTTCAATTGATGTCGAGTAATTTAATATTTGAACCAACACGCAGGCAATATTGCCTGCATATATATATGTATTGCCAGCAATTTGTTGGCAAGAGAACAGCATTACTTCGCGTTGCTAGCAATATAACAGCATTGTGTGATCCTATGAATTATTACAGCAACATGACAGCAACAGCTTGAATTTTGTCTTTGCGGTCTTAAAATCAGACGATTTTAGACCGCAGCATATAAGTTGCCAATAAGTTGCTGGCAAGTTGTTGTACAAAATTGTTATATCGTGAAGGCATCAACTTGCCGACCAATGCGGACACTCAGTTGCTACAATTCTGATAGTAACACATACTATGTTGTCGGCAACATCCACAACAATGTAGACACGTTTTTAAGAAAATCAGATGTTACTACTAACTTATCCTATTTACTTGATGCAAACTTCCGAATATTATTGTAAATATTTTGAAGAAACATCAGATGTTACAAATTTGTCATATTCACTTAGCGCAAAAACTCCGATTGTTTTTATAGTAAAAAACACAAATAAAATTATAACATCAAATATTATTTCAGAATTTTTTCCAATAATGAGTTCTATAGAGCACGTACATTTGATTATTGACGTTATTTACCTTTTCAGAAAAATGTAACTTTTGTATATTTGTACGTGATCTAGTAATTATATAAATTCGAACTACATGTCCGTATAAACATACGCCCCAGTAAAAAAAATCATACCTCTTTTTTACCTTTGTGAGAAATTCTGCAAGCGCCTTTTTAGGAGCTCACTGTATCACATTTAGTATCAGATTAATCTTTATTACAGGTCGGTCATAGTGGCACCGAAAAGAAAACGCAGCAAATTGTGGAATTGTTTCGAGCAATTGAAACCTTCGCTGGTAAAGTGCGCAATTTGTAAAATGGAAATTTATATGCCTCATCCATCCAACAGCACAGCAATAATGATAGGACACTTAAATAGACATGGAATATTTTTCAATAATGACACTGTCACACTTCCTGACGACTTGAGGAAATATTACTTGGAGTTACCAGAATATAAAGCAAAATGTAATGATTGCGGTAAAACAATGTCCTTCTTAACAAATATTGTACGTTTACGAAAACATTTAAGAAGACATTCCACAAGAATCCTCAGTCGAGATGAGTAAGTACACATTCAAAAAATTATTAAAATTATTAGACTATAAAATAAATGCAATAAAACGATCAGCAGCTAAAGAAAAAACGCAAATACAAGTTTTTATCAGGTCATCCATATAATATTTATTTACCATTTTGCTCATAAATACGTCTCTCAAATAGTAATAAAAATAATATTTCAATTATTTTGCATAATTTAAATAAATTTGAGCCGATTATTTCACGTTCTTTTATGCATCATAGATATAGACCAGAAATTTAAATTAGATGTCTATTTGGTTGACATTAACACTGTAGAAATTCGAGACAGATATACAGAGTGTTTCCTAAGTAAGTAAACAAACTTGAAGGGGATATTCCTTGGCTTACTTGAAAAGCTTAGAGAAAAAATTCTCTAAATGGACATGTGTCCTAAACTATTTCGTTTTCAAAATACAGGATGTCAAAATTGTGAAAAAAAATAAAAACTTTTTGAAAATCTAGAAAACGTTTAAACGTGTACTCACACATATTAACCGCGTTAATTGCTATAGACGAAAATACTCGCGGACGACGATCGTCCGTCAGACGCTTCGGACGAGTTAATTCGTTTGTTTAGGAAACTTAGTTAGACTCTCAGAAGTCAAATCGTAAGCATTGTAATGTTGCAATGTTGCCCTTTGTGTTGTTCTATGCTTTCGAATTTATCACACAGAAAAACAATTCAAATATACATTGGTATTTTTTCTTTACGCATTTCTTCCTTTTACTTCTTTTCTTACCTCAAATATCAAGAAAATAAAACATTAGTTGCTGTTGATTAAACAATCTAGATTTTTAATCATATTTGTAGTCAAATTATGAAAATTTGCTTGACAAACTTGTGGCCTAAGTTAACACCAAAGCGTCTGACAGGCAATATCGTCGCACGAGTATTCTCCAAAGCAGTTAAAGGATTAAGGCAGTCTCTATTATAAATTATTTATTAAGAAAAACGTCTCTTTCAGTGACGTTACTCAAGAACGTTATTGTAACGTAAAAAAATCATAAGTTGAATTAGGAAGACACACCATTTTACGGTCAGGATAGGATTTTAGTAAAGTAATAAAATTATTCGTGTAAATTTATGTACATTTCTTTCAACTGCAACTAGAACAGATCAATTACGTTAAAACAGTTTTTCTCCTTAACTTAATTTTATATCATATCGATCGTGTTTCACTTATTATCTACTAATCACAAATTCAGACATTAATTGTTTGATATTAGCATTACAGAAATTTGAGGTATAAAACATTCTCTCCCTATCTCTTTCTCTTTCTTCCTCCTTCTCATTCTCACTTACAAAACATCACTCCATTACGGTTAACCGCCAATAAGTACATAATAGCATTAAGTAATACGTGCAATTGTAGTAGTTCAATAATTATTCTTTCTTTTCTATTTTTAATCACACCACTTTTCTATGCAGACCAAGCACTTCAAGTTTAGCGGATAATGGTATGGGTCTTTCTGCAGGATGTCAAAGTCAAGATACATCTGGTTTGCCCGTTCAATCATTTAAAGAAACAACAGAAAAAACAGGCGCACTCAATGAGTAATTATTCATTTTTCTTATATCACACAATATAATAATATCTTGATATTTAAATGTTTACTTTTTTGCGAGAGAGTAATTTACAGCTTTAATATTTTAAATAATTTCTATTTACATATTTTCCATTTCTAATTGCACCGTATTTCAATGCAGATCAAGCACTTTAAGTTTAGCGGATAATGGTATGGATTCTTCTAATGCAGAACGTCAAAGTCAAGATACATCTGGCTTGCCCGTTCAATCATTTAAAGAAACGACAGAAAAAACAGGCGCTCTTAACGAGTAATTATTCGTTTTTCTTATATCACACAATGCTGCAATGTAATGATATCTTGATATTTAAATGTTTACTCTTTAATTGCGAAAGAGTAATTTACAACTTTAATATTTTAAATAATTTCCATTTACATATTTTCCATTTCTAATTGCACCGTATTTCAATGCAGATCAAGCACTTCAAGTTTAGCGGATAATGGTATGGATCCTTCTGCAGAACGTCAAAGTCAAGATACATCTGACTTGCTCGTTCAATCATTTAAAGAAACGACAGAAAAAACAGGCGCTTTTAAAGAGTAATTATTCGTATTGCTTATATCATACAATATAATAATAACTTGATATTTAAATATTTACTCTTTTTCAAAAGAATAATTTACAACGTTAATGTCTTAAATAATTCCATTTCTAATTGCACCGATTTCAATGCAGATCAAGCACTTCAAGTTCAATGGATTTCAATATAAATCCTTCTGCAGAACGTCGAAGTCAGAAAACAGTTGACTTGGGTCCTCAAACGTGTGAACAATCGAGAAAGGAAACAAGGGCACGTGATAGGTAATTATTTGTTTTGCTTGTATCACACAATATAATGACATATTATTATTAAAATATTTACTCTTCTGCAAAAGATAATTTATAGCGTTAATATTTTATATAATTCCATTTTCAATTGCAACACATTTCGATGCAGACCAAGCATTTCAAGTTCAACGGGTTATGATACAAATCCTTCTGCAGAACGTTAACATACTGCAGAACAATCGTTGACTTCTGTATTGTCCATGTTTTTTTATTTGCAAATTAATATATCAAAGGTTTTATATTTTCATGGTTCTCATGTAATTGTAAAAGGAGTAATATCCGTACAAAACGTACCTTCATAAAAGAGTTAATAAAATGCGCCAGGTATACGTGCTCCATACAAAATCTTTACTAAAAAAAATTTTCTAATTTTTAAACATGCGAGACTGTCAGTTCATTCCAGACTTCTATCGTTCGAACATGTTTTGTTTTGTGGCTCTGTAATTTTGGTATTTTGTGTAATGCCACTTTGATATTGTGAATTTCGCTTGTATGGTATGCAATACGAATTGGAGCCATATCGTGGAACATTCTCTGTGTAAATAAGTACTCTCTTTTTTACTCGTTTTGCTGTGCATCATACTTATTTTCTGTTAATTTCTAGTCTTTCATGTATGATGTTTGCCAAAATCTCATAAGCATTAGACAGAGAGTGTGTTGGCGATGGTTCTTTTTTTCTCATTAGGTATTTTGATATTTATTTCGCTCTGCAAATTTTGCACTGACTATAAGGAATTCAATTTTCGTTACATTTTTTAAATTCTAATTATTGACGTTGTTATTTGACTCTATGCTATTTTGTTAAATCACTTGATAAGGATCCTGGGTTGAAACGTTGTCAAGCTATTATGTATTGATTGCCAATTGTTGTCGAGATAAATATATTCTCTTTGGACAAAAATTCTGATCTAATTTTGACATATAATTTCATTTATGTTTCTTGCTACAAAAACAATGATACCCAAAAGTTTGCATCAAGTGAACAAGATGAATTAGTAACACACACATCAAGAATTTTTTAAATAAAGTTTTTTTATTATACTTGTTGTATACGTGTTCTGAAAAAACACGTACCCAACAACTATAATAAGGAAACATCATTAGGAAAATGTTACTACTAATTTATATCCCATTCACTTGATGCAAACTTTCTGATGTCATTGTAAATATTTCATAGAAACATCAGATGTTACTAATTTATCATATTCACTTGGCGCAAAAATACTGATATCGTAGTTTTATAGTAAAAACACGAATAAAATTATAACATCAAATATTATTTTAAAATTTTGTCCAATAATGAGTTTGGAATAGAGCACGTACATGTGGTTATTGGCATTATTTACCCTTTTTATAAAAATGTGACATTTGTTTATCTGTACGTGATCTGATAACTAGGAAAATTTTAATTATATATAAACATACGCCCTAATATAAAAAAACCATACCTTCTTTTTACATTTGTGAAAAATTCTGCAAACGCTTTTTAAGGCGCTTACTGTATCACATTTAGTATCAAACGATTAATTTGTATTACAGGTCGGTTATAATGGCACCGAAAAAAAAACGCAGCAAGTTGTGGGATTATTTCGAGAAATTGAAATCTTTGCTGGTAAAATGTGCAATTTGTAAAATACAAATTCATATGCCTCATCCATCGAACAGCACATCAATAATGATAGGACACTTAAATAGACATGGAATATTTTTCAATAATAACACATTCACGCTACCTGACGACTTGAGGCAATATTACTCGGAGTTACCGGAATATAAAGCAAAATGTAATGATTGTAGTAAAACAATGTCTTTCTTAACAGATATTATACGTTTACGAAAACATTTAAGAAGACATTCCACAAGAATCCTGAGTTGAGATGAGTAAGTATACACATTCAAAAAATTATTAAAATACTAAAGACTATAAACGAAATATAATATTGATAAAACAATCAATAGCTGAAAAAAATTGAGCGAATAAAAATTTTTATCAGGGCACTCGTGTAACACTTATTTGCAATTTCGATCATAAATGTGCCTCTCAAGTCGTAATAATAATGAAGTATTTCAATTATTTTGCATAATTTAAATAAATGAGTCGCTTATTTTCACGTTTTGCCATTCCATTTTTGGCAGGCAATTGCAAGCACCGCTTTCGATATTATATTTAATATTTAATTAAAATAAAATAAGTAAATTTTTCTTGTAAAAAAACTTGGCGCTGCTTTTTTACTCTCGCTGCATACTTCCCTAAATTATGTTTATTGTTTTTTTATTAAAAAAAAAAACAGAAACAATTATTTTAAAAAATTTGATTGCATTTTGTAGACGCATTCAATTTTGCAAAATTGCAAATGTAAAAGTTAATATAAATTGTGAGGAATAACTATGTATACATATATTCATAAAAATTATTACGTAAAATATTATGATATATACCATTTGCTTTAATTTTTTATTTACAGAAAAATTAGGAGAATTGCAGCCGACAACTGGTCGAGATCTGACGGCTTTAAAGGCAGGAAAGCCTTTAACAAAATTAAGATATAGTTGGATTATAAAAAATCATGCTTTTGTGAACGCGTGGGACAGATTAGACGATGGCCTTTCTATAGAAGATTTTTTGTCATTGACAAGTTTATTACTGTCAAAAATTATTAAATAATAACAAACAATTTAAATAAATAATTCGTATAAACTGTTTACTAAAATGTTTTTGCTTCAATAAATTTTTAAAATAAAATAAAGATATGCGTTCCGTATTTACTTCTGTACATTTTTTAATATTTCTTAAATATTCTATATATATGATAAATAATATATAACAACCCAGGTAGCAGACAGTCGTCATAATGACGTGATTCTAATGTCATATTATGACGTAGGTTACGTCATTTATTCCTAAAGTTTAACGTAAAAATGACGTATTTTTCACGGTCCTAAGTCACATCCCAACGACGTCATTTTCTGACGTTTTATTGACGGCAAAAATAGGTCTAATGTACGACATACCGGTTTCTAGAAATGTTTTTTATGAAATTAAAATTTTAAAATGTCTACTTGATAAACGTTTACAAAAAAATGTTCTTTTTCTTTATTTAAAAAAAAAAAGCTTTTTTAACTGTTTCGTTACATGTCATGTGCGTATAGCCGCTCTCAAGGCGGTCACCCATCCTAGCACAGTACCGCGTCCGAGTCGCTTGACTTCGATGATCCAGTGGACAGTGACGATCTTCTCACCCTGATGTTTCCTTATTAACTGTACTTGTCTATAACAGGTACATCTTTAAAGTGTTCAAAAATCTTGTAATGATATCTTTTTGATAGTTATAACACTGCATGAAATAGTTGTCATAAAACTATAATTACACACGCAACTAGATCCACTTATACCATAAATTCACCACGTCGTTCATAAAGTTACGAAACACTTTATAAATGTAGGAATATTCCTGTGAAAAATACTGTGAAAAATGTCATTTTTACGTTAAACTTTAGGAATAAATGACGTAACATGCGTCATAAAATGACGTAAGAATCACGTCATTATGACGACTGTCTGCTACCTGGGTAGTCAATTAAACGTCTATATAATGTCATTTTACAAAGTCTTTTTGACGTATTAAAACATGACGTTAAATATACGTCACATAATCGACGAATAACGTTACTGACCAATTATGACCAAATATTGACGTCAAAATGACGAGTGCTTGCTACCTGGGAACGTAAAACGTATACCTTTTATGTATATGTACATATATATATATATATATATATATATATATATATAAATTGTAAATATAATTAAATAAATATTTGTAAATTTAACGTAGCACATCGTCGATTTGCCAACTCGAGACTCGGCAGTCGGCGAGACTGGCCGGTGAACAGCGCTGAAGCAGTACCGTAGTATAGACTATAAAGTACTGAAAAAGTGATGACGTAAGTAACATTATAGATTTTCAGTACTTACAGTCAATATCGAAACACAGCCTGTCTACCATTAAAACATACATAGAAAAGTATGTGCACTTTATTGCACTATAGTGCAGACATTAAAACGAAATATTGACCTTTAAATAATTTTTATTAGAATAGAGTTGTTTTCTAAATAATGAAAATTATATCGACACTTTATCTAAATGATTCTGGAGCGATTGAATTAAAAAAAAATATTTTTTAGACATTTTCTGCTAATTATACGCTTAATTGATTTTAATTAATTGTGATTATTGTATGGTTTTCCAAACTCTGAAAAGTTTTTTCCAAATATCTCCAAATGATTTCCAAACGATTGGATAAGATAATTTTCAATAATTTTTAATTTGTTTGCCAACTATACGTCGGTGATAATATGGTGGAAAGAAATAAGGTGAGGCAAGCGCATCATGAGTTCCACAGCCAATAGACAAAGCCGCACAATTGTCGGCCATTACTAGCGGTCATTCAAACAAATAGGAATGGATAAGAAAATCTCTCAAAGTCACAATTACTGAAAAAATTATTAATTTTTCATAACAAATGGAAATAATATCACGAAAACGAGCTTTCATAAGGAAACCATATTTTTCTATGACATCAGTTTTGGAGGAAACAGATTTTTTTACCGATAAACAAGTCATTTTGGAAAAATTATAAATCAAACTTATGAAAAAAGGATTATAGACGAGTAATAAGCGTTCGTAATTGATGAATAAAATCGAAACTATGCTAGTCAACATGTATTGCTAATAAATATAAATCATGTCACAAAAGGTAGTTTCAGAAATGGTCAGTGGTGTAGCGGCACGTATTCTGCTTGGTATATTTTTGACTCGGGTTTGAATCCCCACTGTTCCTTTTTTTTATTGACCCAGTTGCAATTAATGATAATGAATCAGGCTGATTGAAGGAAATTAATTAGAAAACGATTATCACTCACCGATTTACCTTTTTTTTTAATCTCTTCAGAATTTATTTGGCTATGTCAATGTCTAGAATCAGGATTAATTTATGACACTGTCCCCGCAAGTCAGAAACTGAAGACTATAGGTAGAAAAAAAATATCCCTTTTGTATTGTGATAACTTAAATAAAATAAAGAAAATATAAAATTAGAGTATCTAAGTAACTTACATGATTTGTACGTTGTCAGTGTAAATATGGTATAATAATATTAATAATGTAAGATATAAAATTAAAATAGTATAAAATTAAATTCGTGCTGTTTTAAGCAGTCACGGGTTCGACGTCGCTTATTTATACTGTTCCTAAGAAACTTAATAACATCATTAGAAAGAGTAAGGATAGGCTGGATTACATGAAACAAATTGAATTGGTTTATAAAATTGACTTCCTAGACTGTAATGCTACATATATAGGACAAACAAAAAAACACCCCGAAACTGGAATCAAAGAACATAAAACTGATATTAGAAAACACGTTAGTAATCATTCGGTAATAAGCAAACATCGGCTTGAATTTAATCACGAGTTTGATTGGGCGGGAACGAAAATATTACACAGAGAGCAAAATGTCAAAAAGAGAGAGATCGCGGAGACGTTTTTTTTATTAAAAAACACACAGGCAATAAACCTCCAAAAGGACACGGAGAAATTAACAACAATTTATGACAGAATAATAGGTACTTCTTAGTTAACCTTTAATTATAACCTTTAATATAAATTATTTATGTCTGTACTCATTGTGTTCTCCTCAATCGTGGCATACGGACGTGCTTCCTAACACGCTGTACGTACATTATTTAATTTTATACTATTTTAATTTTATATCTTACATTATCATACCATATTCACACTGACAATGCACAAATCATGTAAGTTTTACTATACTAGATACTCTAATTTTATATTTCCTTTATTTTATTTAAGTTATCACAATACCAAAGGAAAATTCTTTTTTTGCCTCTAGTCTTCAGTTTCTGATTTGCGAGCACAGTGTCATGAATTGCCTGTATTTATAATTGAATGTATTTGTAAGAGCTTTATTCATCTGAAGAGGGTCCGAATTTGAACCGAAACGTCGTTTTATCTATTAATAAATTTGCCAGTTATGGTCAAGGAAGTTTGTTGATATTTTATATTCACTGGCGGAAAAAAATTCTTATCATTGTTATTTACATATACATGTTTTTTAGGATATTGAACTAAATAAGAAAGAAAACCTGAGAACTTGAGTCGCCAGTGAATAATTAAAAATTAGTAAAGATATTTTGATCGATCCAACTGGCCAAATTTTATTATCACAAAAACGCTACGTTTGACCGCAAATTCCGGTCTTTTTCAAGCGTATATACACTACTCACAAATATTAATTTGTCTGACATAATGCCAAAACTACGCCAAATCTAAAAACTAAACGACAAAAATTGAGCACTCCACAATAAATATAAATAAAAATCCATAAAAAATTATATAAACCAGAAACTTATATATTTATGCGTCAAAATCAAAACGGTAAAAAAATGATTAAACAGCGTTATTTGTTAATTGTTTGTATCGAAGGAACATGTCAGAGCCGTGCGGTGCATGGTAAAATTTAAACTGACAAACTTGACAATATATAAAAACAGACCAGTGCCGTCAATAAGCTAGAGCGTAGAGAGGGAAGTGGCGAAGAAGGAAAAGAAAATTATGTTTCTTTTATAATATGTTCGTAGAGAGCGTTAAGATTAATAAAAATATTATAATATATAATTTTATAAAAAATATAATTTAATAAAAATATAATATATAAAAATCCACTCTTGGCTAATATGTATATGCTTTTGTAGTTAGAAAATTTCTTCTATTGAAAAAATTTAGCAAAATAATGATTAAATATAAATTGAAAAAATAACAGTTTATAGACTGTTCTTTTTGCAACTAATTTATGTTTGCATACATACATATTATTGCTCAACGGAAACCGCGAGATGTCGATGTCCATGCTCGAGATGTCCATTGTGTTCCCTCGATGCGAAGCTGATGGTTTTTCCAGCGCGTGGATATATTCTGTAACATAAAAATAATCGAATCGATTAAATAATTGTCACGCGCATCGAACATCTTATTCGTTATTCAGAGATTAATGTTTTCTTAAATTACTTCTCCGAAAAAGGTCTCTACGTTTATAGAATCAACTTGAATCAAATTTTTCAAATTATTTCTTTTTACTAATTTATATTTCGAAACACGGTTTAATGTAGCAACTAAATAAGAATAAACGAAAAGAGGGATTCTATATCTTTAAAAAAAAATAAAAAGTAACACTTACCAGAAGTGTTGGTACGCCGATGCCTGATGCCTATCCTAGACCTCCTCCTCCTCTCAGGCTGCTCGGGATGTCAGCTACGCAGGATTCCCTCGTTGCTCCGATGTCACCTTCTGCGTCGTTATTTTCTGAAACATTCAAATGAACGATTCGATTAAGTAAAGACAGAAGAAATAGAAAACTTGTGACATAAATGACATAGTACCTACGTGAAAATCAATTACACTCACCACCTTCTTTTAGGCTGCTCGGGATGTTCCTCGTGTTTCCTCGATGCGAAGCTGATACTTCTTCCCGCGTGGATATTCTCTGTAACAAAAAAATAATAATCGATTCATATACATATATATCATTATATATATATATACATATATTCATATACATGCATATTCAGGAATCGAGGAATGGAACGTACAATTCTAATCATCATTTTTTGCCGCGATATATATTTCGGTTAAAGTTGCTTAAATTTTAGTATAGATATGTATATAGAATTTCGTGGCGGAATTTGGGATAGAGTTAAATTCTGTTTATAATTTTGTATACCGTATATTGCGAGAGAAATTTATATAAACTTTAAATATATATAAAATATATATATCTATTAAAATACACGCACGCACCGTGGAGTACGCATGAAACGTCCTCTTTCTTAATTAAAGAGGCACGTTTTGTAAATTAATATTACGTGATACTAATATAAATTTTAATTTATATATTAGTATCACGTAATATATTATTTAATTTAATATTTTTATATATTATTTAAATAAAAAATAAACTTATAGGTATTTATATTTAAGTTATTATATATTTTATTATAAAAATATAATTTATAAATTATTTATAAATTAATTTTATAGACGTATTCCTTGGTATATTCTTTATATACAATGCACAAATAAATACTGCACAAATTTAAATAATAAAATAGTTTCATTTACATCGTCATCTTAATTTTCTCTGCATCACATATACATACATATATATGTATATGTATGTGTAATACATGTGTTATGTGTATATGTAATGATCTCGTCTCGATGTAGGTAAAAATATCAACGTATTATCTACATTATCATCCTATGCTATTTTGTAATCGGCGTTTCTAATTACTAAAGAAGAATAATAAAAGAAATATTTCTCTCTGATAGCACGGACATGAACCAAATTCATCGACAGTATCGAAAAGTGGATGTGACTCGTAGTTCCAATTCCTGAAAGTGGATGTGTGGCGCTACTGTACGGCCTAGTAAAAGCGTCCCAAGAAACACAGGTTATTTTGACAGGTTAGGATCAAATCTTGTGTTAAGATAAATTAATGACAACGTGTAGTTAAATACACGCGTATCGCTCATATATTATTTTTCTCGAAAGCTACTGCTTGATTTAAAATTTTTTCTGTACTTTTTACTAACTTCTTATGAAGAATCACAGTTTGCCGGTTATACCATGATTTGGTAGATGTCACATAGAGAATATATTTTATTAATACTTAATCATTAATGATATGATCAACACACATACACGCAGCAATTTCTTATACTGTGATTAATTTATTATTTGTCTCTTTTAAGATTACCAGAAATATTGTTATGGGTGACGCAGAAAGAAAGCAGGATTTACAAGAGCAAGAGTTGGCAAAGAATGCCGTCTTGGTTTCCACCAGTTCTTTGTCGCCTTATACAAATCCAGTAAAAGGTATCCACTTTCCATTAATACTCGTCATTACCGTTACTATTGTCGTAAAAAGTACAGACAATAATAAGAAAATTGTATGTTTAGGTTATGATTTTAATAAGGGGATCAACTATCACGAACTGTTCGCGACCATGGCAAGTTGTGGATTCCAAGCCACAAATTTTGGACGAGCGATCGAAGAAGTGAATCGAATGCTGCGCCAAAGGAGCATACTTCTCATGGGAGATCAACTGGATGAGTCGGAAGAGGATGAATTTATAAAAAGGAAATACCACTGTACAATATTTCTGGGCTATACGTCGAATATGGTGTCCAGTGGCATAAGGGATGTCATAAGATTTCTTGTACAACATAAACTGGTAGGATACGTTTAACGGTTTTATTTAATAGATATCTTATTGTACTGTGCGACTTTAGACAGACATTCTGCAGGTAGATTGTCTCGTTACCACAGCTGGTGGAGTGGAAGAGGATTTCATAAAATGTTTGGCGCCCACGTATGTTGGCAGCTTCTACTTGGACGACAGAAAGCTCAGGGAAAATGGACTTAATAGAACGGGAAATTTATTGGTACCGAATGATAATTATTGTCTGTTCGAGGATTGGCTAATGCCGAAGTTAGACGCGATGCTGGCTGAACAAAAGGCGAAGGTAAAGTCGTCGTTGTAATTATAGGTCTGTTTTTTATTGCTGCACTGGATTGCATTAGAACTTCCCTTCTCGCTTTTGCCAAATTGCATATATCTATTTCATTTTAAGTACAGAGAGTGTACACTAGTTCAGCAATAGAAAACAGACCCTGTGATTGTGAATTAGACGCGGTACGGCGTGCGTTTTTTATTCCTACGATTGAATTACTTTTCAGGGCACTTCATGGACCCCGTCTAAAATGATAGCTAGACTCGGCGAGGAGATCAATCATGAAGATTCAATCTACTATTGGGCCGCGAAAAATAAAATCCCGGTGTTTTGCCCGGCATTGACCGACGGTAGTCTCGGGGATATGATGTTCTTCCATTCGTTCAAAAATCCAGGACTCGTCCTTGACATTGTCGCGGGTTGGTTTTAACGTATCCGACGTAACATTCACTTGTCTACATATAACGCGTACGAATCGATGAATCTTCAATCTTCCACAGATGTCAAGAGATTAAACAGGATAGCTATGAAAGCGGTGAACAGCGGTATGATAATTGTCGGAGGTGGAGTGGTGAAGCATCACATCTGCAATGCTAATCTCATGGTGAGACGGTAACTCTATTTGGCATGTTGTCCTGACGTGTTTGCAGTCGCCCGACGGTAACGGTACTTTATTTCAGAGGAACGGCGCGGACTACGCCGTTTTCATCAACACCTCTTCGGACTTTGACGGCAGCGACAGCGGCGCCCGGCCCGAGGAAGCGATTTCTTGGGGAAAAATTCGTAAGGACGCCGATCCTGTTAAGGTAACCGCGGTTACTACCGTTGATTTTCAATTTAGTGGTTTATTCTGTAAACGTTAACGAGATATTGTTACGTGCTTCGCGCAGCTTTTCTACGGTATATTATATCTGCGCAAAGCACGTAATGATGTTAATTAACGTTTACAGAATAGGCTCCTTAATTACAATTATAGTCGAATTATCAAGTGACATCGCTGCTTCTGTCTCAGGTGTGCGCTGACGCTACTTTGGTATTTCCACTGTTGGTGGGAGAAACTTTTGCAAGATTTCATCATTCGGGGAAGATAGGGGATTAAGAATAAGTAAAGACAATATTTCAATTACGATGCGGATAAGATGTATAGGAAATACCAAAAGTAACGTAATAATTATAATTGTCTACACACTCATGTATACAATCATAAATATTAAATTTGTATAGAAAAAAGAAAAAAGCTGTTAAATCTGGGATTATTTATTCAAGCGTTTGAAAGTAACGCGATATCTGCAAGGGGTAGTTTTGTCGAGTAATATTATTGCTATATATCGATATCTATACGAAATATCGATACTACGTCTATATTTACAATATCGTACTTGTAATTATTATTTTATCTATCTAAAAAGGATCTATTTTCACTTTTCATATATTCTTCATAAAACATTCTCCAAAAATATCGACATTTTACATTAAATATTAAAAGCCGGGTTTAAGTGCTGAAAGTTTGTCGGAAAAATTGGGATCATTCCGAGGGTTTCGCTCGGGAGAGATTCGCGTCCCTCGGCGCGACCTCGGCCTCGGGAACGGAGAACGGATCATCACACGGATCTCGGGGCAGGCGCGTCGCGACGCCTGCGCGACGACGACAGGTGCTTGGCGGCGCAGGGCGCAGGCCGCGCAGGGCGCAGGTTTGCCAGGCATCGCGGCGCCCCGCGGCCCCGCGGCCGTGTCGCGAGGGGGCGGCAGGGACGGCGGGTGGCGGGTGGCGGCGCCGTTTCGCCAGTTGTTACCCGTAAGCCCGCGCTCGCGGACGACGGGCCGTGAAACCAGCCCCCGATCATCCCCCGTCGCACGGCTCTCGAGCTCCCTCGACTCGGTGGTTTCTGCCCCCCGTCCTCTCCCTTCGTCCCCTCCACCCGCGCGGGAACCGGACTGCTCCGGGGTAACGCTCGGTCCCCTCCCCCCACTTCCTCGCTCGTTGATCGTCGTCGCGGTCGACCTCCTCGCGTGGCTCGTCGCCATCGTCGTGCTCGTCGCGGTCGCGCTGCCCCGTTCCTCGTCATCCGTTATCAACCCTCCCGTCCATCCTTCGCTCGCTCCCCCCCTCCCCCCCTTTCGCGGGTTATCGCGTATCGCATAGCGGTGGTGGTGCTGGTGTTTGGTGGTGGTGGCCGTCATCGGTATGAACGATGATGGACGTGGAGGAGACCAACACGGCGTCCACCGCGAGCTCCTCGCCGAGACCTTCCAGCCCCGCTGCGGACTCCACTTTCATCAGGTGAGAGAATTTTGCAGTGCACACATACACACATATATGTGTATATGTACATGTATAGACGTGTGTACATGCATGTTGGAACAATAGAGAAGAAGAGAGGAAAAGAGAGAGAAATAATTCGTGTAATTTCGGCGGTTTCGGATTCGGCGATCCGCACGCGAAAACGGCCCATCCTCCCTCGCGGCGTAAGATTCAGTTTCTCGTATAGCGCTGGAAACTGGAAATTGAACTAGTACCGAATTTATGCGGCGCGCACATGCGCACACGCGCGCCGCCTCCAGAGTCCGCGTACGTTTCTCGACGAATTTGACCATGTCGCTTCCCTTCCCCTCCGGTCCGGACGATCGCTAAGCAACTTACGCGAACGTTACGTTGAATTAACACGGTAAAGTAGCCCTGATTGCGAACACGAGTTCGTCAGATATACGTTGCAAATTGCGCGTCTCTCGCGCGAATAAAGATTGATGCTGAAAAATTTTCCGCCAAGACGCTCGCCTTCGAATTTTTGAGATCTTTTTCTCTCTCGCGATAGCATTCCCACGCGGAGAGAACTTTCGTTATTTCTACTTCGTTCTTGAATATATTTCAGGTAAATTTGTCTCGAACACTCTCGCCCTGAAAGGCAAGTTAAGGGTGGCTCCGAAGTCCGAATCGGGCCGATTATTTCGCTCTCTCTCGCATCGACGACGACGACGACGATGACGGCGGCGGCGGCGGCGGCGGTGGCGGTGGCACACACGGCCTTGTGTGCGACGAACGCGATATCACGGTGGTTGGACGGCGGAAATACACGGGTCCGCGTATTCGCGGGATCGGAGTATACACGCGCGGGCGCCGATTAATAATGCACGCATTAAGTGCACCGCCACCCCCGGCCCTCAGCGTTCCCCAGCGTCCGCTAGTCCGCGCGCTCCTTCTCCATTCTGTTGATTTAAAAATGCAGGTGACGGAGCACAACGGAGCTATCGAGGCGCGCCGCCGTGAATACCCGATCTCTCTCTCTCTCTCTCTCTCTTTTTTTCCTCTCTTGAGGGTACCTCAAAGACGAGGGTCTCCGTATCTTATGTCGGTCCACGCCGGAACTCGGGGAAAGCGAATTTTAAGGCCGAGGAAATTCAATTCGGACCGCGTCGCTCGCGGATTTCGCGATTAGATCACCGAGTCTTACGGTGAGTTCCGTAACTGAAAGCAACTGATGCAACCCTTCGTCGAGCTTCGAATCCCGCGGACGCGTGGAAACGATTCTTCGTTTGTAACAATGCGGAAAAGCAGACACGTGAATTTATCGAGATTATAGGCAGCTTCCGTCCTCCGTTTTTCGATCCATGATAACTTCTCAATCGAGAAGAAACTGCAAGTCGTCTCAATAAAAGTGGAGATTTTTGCAACCGTGATCCGTAGACCTTATAAATATTCTTAAATATCCGAAATATTTT
>NW_020209980.1:27849-30687 GCF_003070985.1 Temnothorax curvispinosus
TAGGGAGTTTTTGCAATACCGTCTTTCGTATCTGAATTGTTCAGATACAGAGTGAATGTATCTGAACAATTCAGATAACGTTTACCGTATTTGAAAGACGGTATTGCAAAAACTCCCTAATAACTATAATTGAGTCGGTTAGAACAGAAAGGGTACATGTGACAAAATCATGTGTATTTGAGAAAAACAAAAAACTATTTTATGAGCAATGTAAATTTTTCACAGTAAATTTTAGATGCTACTTTGCCCCCATAAAGTATAAGTTTTCATTTTGAAAGTTATATTTAAACATTTTGCCTGTCTATATATATATGTAGAGCAAGGATCTATTCATTCAATTTCGGTCAAAATGTCACATGTCCCCTTTCTCTGTTCTCACCGGTTCAATTGTTCCAGTTGCGCGAAAATTGTTTACAATTTCTTTTCATACCGTGTTTGCTCGAATAAATAAAACGACCGGCCACATAAAAGCTGAATAATATGGAATAATCAATACTAATTAATTCAGCGCGCGTGGTAGCGCGGAATTGGGCGGATTTATTTTGTAATTATACTGTAAAAGGCATATGTCTCTAGCATTTTCTATTAACACGAAAATCGGAGGAACGTAAAGCGTTTATTTCGGCCTTTCTATTTTTAACGTACCTCCGTGGCTATAAATTGTAAATTAAAATCCTATTGAAGTCCGTCTTAATTTAACCGAAGACAGTTTTGCATGCTTGTTATTAATCTAATTTAAATAAATATGATATCATAACTTAAATAATAATAACAATAATTTCGCAATGTTATCACTGAATCTTTCGAGTACAATTCGCGAAAAATTACTTGTTAGAAGCTATTAATATCCCAGCACTCTTTTATCCCGAAAGAAAGTGAACACGACAAAAAATCTATACTTAAGAAAAACGTTCGGAAAGTTCGAAAGAGACGCTCGTGTTTGTATATATTTTTTCTTCTCGTAATCCACTATCTTACTTCTAAGTAATTGCAATGTCAGAGTACCTACTCCGTGCCATCTGATAGATCGCGATTGATTCTTCCTTGACAATTAGATTACCGTGTCACATACTGCAGGTAATACACATTCCCTATTCCCTACAATTTCTATACATACCTATATCTTGATGCTTCCTCGTGTGTCGCGGCTATAAAACACGCGCCCGCTCGGTCGAGGACGCGAAATTACGCTGTCAGGACGAATAAAATCCGGCGCGTGTGATCGAACACCTTTAGACGTGGATATTTTCGGATGACCCACTTCGTTCTATCCATCCATAAAGGCGATAATTATCGACGATACTAGGAATAGCGGCGACGAGAATGGCGTGACAGACACCGTGTCCGTTATTCTTTCGCTCATGGTGTCAAATAATCCCGCGACATGGGAAGTATGTCGCGGTATTGTTGTCGAGACAACAAAATGCTATCGATTCACTATCTTTCGGTTGTGTCGAGCAATTAATTTGAATACTAATTTACATAAAGTTTTTCGTCTCTTTTTCAACAAGTGTTTCCATTGAATTAAATTCTTCTCTCCGTGATATAATTGAATTTGAATTTATTATAAAATAAGTGTCTTTTTCATTATTCGTTATTGAATAGAAGAAAGGAAAATTAAATTGAGCAGTTATTTGACAGAAAAAAGATTAAATTAAGCACATTTTGCATTTTGCATATTTTAGATATCTTGAACATTTTTAGGATCTACAGATGAACCGTAAATTTTGAATTTTTCCATTATTTTATAATACCGAATTTCTCATATGGACGATTTTTAAACAATCTAAACGAAGAAAATATTCGATTTTACGTTAATATCGTAATTAACCACAAGCACCATTCGCGAAATATTCACAAAAAATGGACGTGCATAGCGTCATCAATTTTTCCAACTCTCTACCGCACATTTTTGCCTTGATTAATTTTTCCTAAAGCCGGATTCGCGGGTGAGAATCGAAGTCAAAACTGGGTCAACCTTTTATTGCATCCCAGGGCCGTACACTGATAAACGTCAAACGGAACGGCGAGTAATGCCGCTTCCTGTCGTCCTTCCTAGTACAAGAATTCCGCGCCTGAACTTGAACTACTTTCAGACTAATATCGTTCCGCGTCTTTCATCTAAATGCATAATAGATGTTTTCATTTCAGCGTGAAGAAAGAACCTACAGACGAGCCCAGCAGCCCTTTGGAGGCTACCAGTCCCGGTTCCATCCTACGCAACAACAACGGTGAGTTTCTAATAAGAATAATTATGAAAGATCTACGTGAAACGTTCGATGCCATGGTGGTTTAATTTCTAGAAAAATAACTACAAAAATAGAAAAATAAAATGAGCCTCGTAGCAATAATTTCTTATATAAAAAATCATATAAATAAAACAATATTTCCTACATGCTATTTTTTTTTAATAAATCATACAACAAATAAATTTTTACATCTGACCTACTTTTGGTTTCTAGAATTGCAAAAATGATAATAATAATTTGCATTGTTTAAAAATAAAGTGCAAAGCTTAAATGTCAAAAGTCTCAGTGATTTAATCTCAATAGTTATATTATTATTATAGAAACTAAAAATTATTCAACTTAATTTAAGACTTTAATCTCATTGTTCTGAAAACAAGCTTGTTTATAAAGTTGGCCCATTGTTGCGTTGAACGTTTCATACGTTGGTAGTGTGATAATTTTGTTAAAACTGCGAGAGAGAACATTAAAGATCGTCGTTAACTTTTTCTCACGCCGGCTATTATTATATATACGATGTGATAAATAATTCGCAAAGCGTTGCATAAAAAGAGAGAGAAATCATCGGAGATAAGAAAAATAAAAGTGACGG
>NW_020209980.1:30787-31571 GCF_003070985.1 Temnothorax curvispinosus
AAACTTTTTCAATAGTGCTATACTTATTAGAGAAAGCGTAGATTATTTGAAAAGATGCAAGAAATTCTTTTGACCGTGCATACATGTCAAACCGGTTTCCTTCATACGCAACCGTGGATTAAAAGATCGCATGCTAATCCATTGTTAGTCAAATTCCGCGCGTTGCATGTACGCACACATGCATAGAATTTATCCCAGAGATCCTGCGAAACCTGATTTAAAGCAATTTCCAGCGTTTCTACCAGACCAGATCTATTCTATTTATATTCGACGTTTCGGATGCATCTATACCGGTTATCTGTAGAAACAGTACAAAAAGCATAAAAGAAATGTCTCACCGATATTGATTGTCGAGACATAAAACCGTAAAAAAATTCTAATTCTCATAGAGATATTTTACGTGAAAGATAGGTAAGAGAATTTTTAGAAGTGCAAATAGATAGAGTCAACATTTTATTTTTCGAGTAATTCCCAGTCCAACCCGGAAAATCTCACTCGAGGGTTGCCTACCAAGCGAACGTAATGTCGAAAATTGCGGCACGGTCGACGACGTCCCACGATCGCGACGTTTTCATCGGTGAAAAACTTTACCTTGCCGAATTGTCTCGAGAATCCGTCATTGGGAGAGTTAGGAGGTTCTCGCATGACCCTGGGACATTTCGTACACAATGTACCGAGTCCTCGCGTGACAATAACAGGGCCGCGGGAGAGAAAAGAGAGAGAGAGAGAGAATGAGCACCGCTGCCTCACCACGGTGGGATGAGGTTCCAGCTGTAGCTGGCGT
>NW_020209981.1:0-8379 GCF_003070985.1 Temnothorax curvispinosus
TTGTCTACGTTATTGCTTTATATTTAAAAATATATATTGTTTCGTAATATTCGTAAGCACAATTATAATAGAGATAATTTATAAGTGACAATGCACGCATGACGAATACATGAACGAAATCACATTCAGTCAATCTGAATAAATTTTATGATGGATAAATACTGCTCCAGTCTGAGAACTTTATTTGATATATAAATTTATTTAAGAATAGAATTTCTGCTTTGGACCAAGATCACGCAAGTAGATTTCCTGTTTGCGAATAGATTCGATTTTTTGCTTTGTGTATTTTAATGTAACATAAGAAAACAAGATATTTCTACGATCAATATAAGATCTACAAATAAAAAATATGATGATAATTATCGCCCCAGTCTGAAAACTATGAATGAGTCGATTTACTGATAAAATTGTTTCTATTTTGTTTTTGTATTGATATATTACGGAGAGAATGCATTTTAATATTCATGTATCTCATAATTAGGAAGAGATGGAGGAGTGGATTGCGGCCTGTTACAAATTTCCTCTTCAACTCGGGCGTTCATGTAAGTTATCTATATTATTGCTTCAAACTTAATAATATATATACTGTTTTGTAATATTCGTCAGCACAGTTATAATAAAGATAATTATAATTAACAATGCATGATGAATATACAAATAAAGCCGCACTCAGTCAATCTGAATGCATTTGATGATTATTGTTTCTGAATAGCAATAATTTCAATGAGAATGTGTAAATAGAAGAAATATAACATGAATTATGCATGTTATTATAGGAGTATATACCATTTTAGATGTTTATCTGAAGAATGGATGAAGGCAAATCTTGGCCAGACCATGAAATGCAATAAGAATTAACGTAAGTCTAAAATTTCTTAATAAAACCGTTAATAAGAAAGATAACGTCAAAGTTATATTGTGAAAGTTAGGTTTATTGTCTGAATAATTAAGACATGATGAATTTTGAATTTAAGTTATCCCTGTCATACATAAAAAGATGGTGATAAAAGATGGAAATTTTCTGATGTATCAATATGTATCATTAATTGCGCAATATAAGTGCAATTTTCCAAACTAACGGAAACAATTTCTTTTTCCAGAATGTGAGAAATATGCACGGAGAATGTGCAAGGTAGTCATTTCGCTAAGTGATAACGAACTGTACATCAAATTGACGTCTTTCTCAATAAAGTAAGAATTGTTTGTTTTTTTAAATATATTTATTTCTGATTGTATGATGATTATAAAATTGACAAGCATATGTCTGAGAATCCCTTGCTGCAAAATTTTTTATCTGATAGCAAAATTTAATTATTTTAATTTTTTTTCGTACAAGTACTGTATATAAAGAATATTTTGTTTAATTTCAGATCGATATTGGTTTGCGGAAACAATGTGACCTTGAATAATGAACTGTACATCAAAATGACATCTTTCTCAATAAAGTAAGAATTGTTTGTTTTTTTAAATATATTTTTTCTGATTGTATGATGATTATAAAATTGACAAGCATATGTCTGAGAATCCCTTGCTGCAAAATTTTTTATCTGATAACAAAATTTAATTATTTTAACTTTTTTTTGTACAAGTACTGTGTATAAAGAATATTTTGTGTTTAATTTCAGATCGATATTGATTTGCGGAAACAATGTGACCTTGTGCGTGATTCGTACAGATTCCTGAAGGTAAATATTAAAGAAAATACTAGTTAAATTATAGGAATAATACTGACCCATGATACAAGATTATAAGATATGGAATATGATGTTATGAAATATATACGCTATCCTGAATATCTATGATTGGTTCTTGCCCTCGCTGATCTTATTGGTAGAAAAAAAGAATTTTTTTCATTTGTATTTGATCTTAAGGTTGTTATTTTTGTTACAGATGCACAATTAACTTTGCTGCTTAAAGATAGCCGGACGTCAAGGTAAAACAGATCATTGACATCAATAAATTTTATAACGTTTCTAAAAATTTTTTTATTAATATTTAAATGTGAAATTGAGGAAGATCTAAGTCATTTTAATGAAGAAAAATTAGAAACGTATTAAAAAACATTTGACATTTATTTTTTTTAATGATGCTTTTATAAATATACGCTATGATGTGTAGTGATAATTAGAAATTTACTGAACCAATAAACGGAAAAATTGCACAAGTTGCAATTACTACGTTTTGTTTGCTTAAAAAGTTTTGTGTTACTTTTTAGGGAGAGAGAAGATGAAAAATGAAAGATATGGATGGGAAGAGATGATGGACAAGATGAAATAAATAGCGAACATATTCCATAGAAATGTGATTCTTTTATTGGAGAACCTTTACATCTAAAGTACAAAATGCGAAGTAATACGCGTTCCTCTTGGACTAGATACCCATTCCGCGAGAAATAGTACATAATAACGGCGTGAGATTGCACGAAGGTGTTATTGCGAATTTGCATTAGCGTCCGCGTCAGTGGCTCGTCAACTTGTGCGAAACGCTATAGTCAGATCTCATCCGTGCGTACGAGAAACATCACATTCATTTCGTTAATCTTTGTTTCATGCAGGGTGATAATGGAACAACGTAAATAATAATTAGGGCTCGAACTTTGGAGAGTTAAGACTGTCCTCCAATAAAACAAAGGGGAGGTGGTAGGATCATAATATCTCGTTTCATAATATCCGAACTCTATTATGTATAATAACATAATATACGCTTATTGAAATCGATTCTACTTTAAGTGAACGCGTGAGAAGGTTTAATCGATCACACAGAGAGCTGATAATAATCTGGCGCTCGGTGCATAACACAAGGACGCGAGTACATAAGATATAACGTAATTACACTATAATACATAACGGAGAATGTGCCAGCGAACCGGCCAGGCTGTCCAGGATAATCAATATATGTAGCGTGTAAAGATTTAAAAAAGTATTCTTATTCTAAATCGCCAACAAACAGCTCACAGTAATATTTCTATCTTTTATCTAAAGTGTGCAGTGCTATTACGACCATGTCGTACATTATAAAAATCACACGCGTTTGCGGGCAAGTTGGTCGCGTCTATATACTCGTAATAATTCGTCGTTGGCCGCATCGAAGGCCGGTGGAGTGGAAACTCACTCTTGTCCTTGACATACGCCGCCCGGCTGTTTCCTCGGAACGTTGCGATGAGCAAGAGATAAGATCGAGTGTTCCGTGACACGAACGAGCTAATTGATATTGCGTACTTCTCCTTTTCGTGAATCACATTGAATATCGGTAGAAATTTTCCGTCAGACGGCGCAGAAATAAATTTTCAACACCGCCGCTGATTCATGATATTGCAAAACACGATCCTAACATTACATGAGATTCAGTTTTCGTTCACCATCGATCGATGGTTAAGATCTTTTCTGTCATTGGACACGATACAATTCTTATTAGATAAATATTCTTTGTTTCATATTGAATATATTTCGTAATATAGTAATAACATGTCATTGATCAATAAGATAAAAAATTAAATTTGGTCGTCTCTTGCTTTTAGCGATGAATTAGTATGAATCCAAGAAGGGAGGGGGTATATACTTTGTGTTCCGTAATCGATATAAAAATTTCAGTTTCTTACATATGTGGATTATTTCTTAAAGATGTAAAAAGACAATATAATGATTCAATGATCATTACAAATCTCTTTACAAGTTATCTATAATTACAATTAATATTAATGAATATAGTTTATACATTAGACACAAAATACCCTTCCTCTCTCTTGAAAGATTCAATATTTAGAAACGTTTTGAATGCACTTGCAACGTTTGCGTCGATATGGTTAGACATAATTTGTGTCGCACGTCAAGCTCTCAGGAATTTACTTTAACACCCTGTGATTTAGATCGTGTTAGTTATACGATAGAAAAATTACGAACGAATCTCGTTTTCGAGTATGTCGCCATTTAAAGAAGTAGCCTTCTTATCGGTTTCACAAAGCTAAAAAATCGGCATTCCGTAAGTTTTCCCTTTCGAATAAATCAACATTAATTCTCATTACGTGGCTATCTTCCTGAGTGACCGCTAGCACCTTTCGCTGAATATTTATATGAACTACGGCACTTTCGACCGCTGCCGTTCGCTATACTGATATACTATACATCATATTATCTACATTGAGCATGTCGCCTGCCAGTTGTCACAACTGGAGCCGGTAATTTGTGATAGGATCGAAGTCTTTTTGGTGTGTGGAATTTAAGGCCATCACATATCCCCACAATCGCATGGCGGTCGCGCATACCTTCTGTATTTCACGAACCTCTTCGAAGTCTAAATCAGCCCGCCAGTGAAATGGTGCGACCTTGGAATTCCGGAAGGTGCTCGACACCCCGCCTACGTCGGTCTTCGTATGCGTGTCCAGGAATCTCTTCACGTTCACGTGAAAGTTCAAACCGTAAAAATTGTAAAGCTCCTTCACGTGCTTGTAGGGATCCACGGACAGGTCCTCGTAGCGTACCACTCTATTTATCACATATGAATGTTAATAAACGTTCAATCTTTCATACTAATGAAATTTATAATTCATATGATGATTTTAATAAGTCGTTTGAAAATCGTGCGCGGAATAAATTTTTGCAAATGCCGACGTACAGTGACTGGCAAAGCAACGGTATGATTATATTGATTATCCGGTGTTATACCTAAAAGAACGTGGATATTTTTTTGACAGTTCTACCGCCGCGCTAAAATCCGATACCATGTCTGCGCAAACCAGAGCCGGATCGGAGCAATCGGGCTTAGTAGGACACCATTCCCTGTGTTTTCTGGATTGCAGAATACCTCTCGGATCACGAATGAGAAGAACTAGTCGCACACCCAAACTGCAATACAGATGAACGCATGTTTTTACGCGGTACGAAGAGACGTTAATGTCCAAATTAGATCTAAAGACCATCGCATGCTTTACGATTATCGCATAATTCCTTACGCTTCTTCGGCCAGAAGACTTTCCGCTATTCGCAACCTCAATCGTACGAGCTTCATCGATTGGAACGGAAATAGTCGGCAAAATTTAGAAACGAAACGCGGATCCCAACAGATGCGTTTATGTGCTTGGCATTGCCGCCATAAATGCGTGTTGTGATTAAATACCCAAGGATGAGTTTTCCCATAATCCAGGTACCGATCTGTAATTACAATTATACGCAATCATTAAACGATGCGCCTCGAGATAAATTATAGAAATTTTAAAGATGCGTGAAATTACCGAGCTCCTTGTATTCGCAATTCAACAGAGAGACTATCCTTGTCAAGGATTCTTCAGCGAGCGGCGGCTCTCGGATTTGCACAATTCCATAGTCAAGCAGCGGTTCGTAATGATAAAAATTGGCTGGATGCGCGTTCACTACGTCGCCGAGAAACGTGCTGCCGCTTCTCCAGCTCGTCAGAATTACGCTTCTCATGGGTCTACCGCCCTTCTCCATCACTAAATCTTCAAGTTTGCTGCAAACGGGTAATAGTTAAACGTTCTGATTTTCAAATTCGGTACGAAAGTTACATTCTCACGCGCGTAGTTTACCTCACATTTATCCCATATCTTCCGTTTGGATACTCATAATTTTCCATCTCTCTTGCGATCGTCCTCCTTTGTTGGTCAACCACCTCCTGAATTTCGGTGATCGTGCCATTGTACGCGGATCCTGTGATATACGCCTAAAAAGCAAATTGAAACCAATTACTAAACAGGGAATTATTACTCGTTACTTGTTAGCCAACATTACAAATAAATGCAGGGTTAAAAGAAAAACACTTTAACTTTGAAACGGGTATGCGATATACATGTCCTAAATAAGCGAACAGGAAAATGAAATCACATTTTGATATTTGATCACATAAAAGCAGATTTCTATAGCAGACAGTTTTTAATCACTCCGCTAATTTAATGAAGATAAACTTGAAAATCGCATGGACCAACAAACGTTAGTTAAAAACAGTATCTATATTTATATATCTTCATCTCTCTAGAAATAAGATACATGTAATAAAGATAACAAATATCGTTTATATTTCACGAACAAGCAGAATAAACATTTAAAATTATAATCCAAAAACAAAGGATATACGTTAGTAAAAAGCTAGTACACACACAAAAACATATATATACATATCTATACAATGAGCAGAAGCTCTACAGAGTAATAATTCAATAAATTCGATCGATCTTAATGTATGACATCACATGCAATGAAACGAATTAAAATCTATTAAAAAACGCGGATTAGCTTTCTTTATTAAAAATATAAATTTTTAAAAATATAAATTGTTTTTTCCATCTTATTTGTCAGTTAATAACAATATAATTAATAATGTTATAAATATAAACACGTATGTTTTTAGAAGTGATAAAAAAACACACAATTTTACTATACTCTATTAAAGTTAACATCGTGGAAAATAAATTGCATAAAAGAGTAATCTCTATTTCATAAGGACAGGAGCTAGTTACAGCTTTCGCTATGCTTGCTGTGTCAACATTGCGATAAGATAAGGCACTCTAACGATAAGTGGCACTCTAAACAACAATTAACAACAAGTTGCAGCATTTGCGCATTCAGATCGATACGTGTGCATACCTGGCTCACCGTTACCGGCTCTTGGATTTTGGTGGTCCGCGGCCTTATCTCAATATCCTATATCGTGGGAGAAAAAAAAAGCAACGACGTTTTAGCGTTTCGTTTGTGCGTCTCGCGTCGTGAGCACGAATATATATTCGCTGATGGAAACAATCGTGACGTGGGAACAACGATCTTTCTCCCTCTCTTTCTCAATTCTAGGTAGCGTGTTTGATGTTTCTGAAGGATGCAGGTGCGAGCAGCGAGATACCCATGATTGTACCGTGAGATTACTGTTGTCAAGAGTGAAGGTGAATGATTAAAAAGTGCCAATCTCTACGCGCGATCATGCTGATTTCGAATTATCATGTTACCAGGTGTCTTTTCTTATTCAAATTTCATAAATACGAATTGTCAAATGTTAAATGGTGCCGAATTGCAGCAAGTCGTGAACTTCCTGTCGATTTAGTTTCCAACGAGCTGATGGTCTCCGATAAAATATATTGCAGTTGACAAAATATCTCATCGTTCAGGACGCGGTTGATCCTCTGACATTTCGTAAACGACAGATAGCGATGTGTGAAAGGAAAAGAGGGAGGGGGCGGCGGACACAAAGAGAGATGGAAACAGGGAGAAAGAGGAGTCGCGCGCGTCGGTCCTTCGCGCGTCTTCGCTTCGCGTCAAGACAGATGGATGAAGAAAAAGAATTTAGGGTGCAAAAGTTTAAGACTTTACCGTCAGAAAGAGCGTGTGTGTTTGGCGTGACTCAATTTAGGGCAATCACCCCACCTCCGAATATTTACTGACCGATATCACCGGCTGCAGCCGGTGCTCGAGGTAGCTGCTGTAGCGCTGGTTAAACGCTAGGAAGAAGATGCAGACGGACGCCAGGGCTACCAGACCGTAGAAGCTCAGCCGCTTCGACATCCTTGATCCTGGAAAGCGCAGGAACTTGAAAAAGAAGACAAAAGACCATTTATATAGACTTTTTTGAATTTACGCGACGGCGACGGAGCGAAAACGCGATTTATCGGGGAAAATATAATTATTCGTAACGTATTGCGAGAACGCGTGAGAAAATTTTGAAATTAAAATTCGTCCGATATTTAAATTTACACAATGAACTTTTCCACGGAAATCGCAGTAACGACGAGGCTTGAAAGGGGAAAACGCGAGGGAAAAAATAAATATTCATTATTTTATCTTCGCCGAAAGAGCGCGAAAGCGCCCGCGGTAATTAAACGCGACTAATTAAAAGAAAACCGTCGTCGCGCGAGTCCGAATCTCCCCGCGCTCATTAAAATTCCGGCGCGTATAATCGCGATAAGGATTGGCGCGGTAATCTCGATCGAATAAAATCACGACAATAGGGAGGCCGGGAGGAGGAGGGGGAGGTTTTCCTCTTTCGCGCGGCCCGACGATAAAACGGGGCCACGATAAGACACGAGCGCGACGAAACGATCGATCGCAATTAATTGCTGGGCGGCCGCGGCGGCGGCGGGCCGATTCGTCTCACCTTTCGCGAAATGAAATCCGTCGCTAGACGATGAGGCCTCGCCATCGCTCGCCGTCGCTGGAAAACGTTCTATCAGCGAAACCGAACACCGGCAATCGTCGAATGTCGCCGCGACGTGGCATAATAGCGAAATTATGCAAAAAAAAGAAATAAAGGTCCGCTCCGCGCAAAATCGCCGTGGGCGATCCTCGGGAGCGCGACTCGCCGGAAAGAAGCACTCGTCGATTTCTTCGTGTCTGAAAAAGAATAAGTAACTCGGCGCACTTTGCGCCCGTCGAGTTTCAAACACAC
>NW_020209982.1:0-1725 GCF_003070985.1 Temnothorax curvispinosus
TGTTTCGCGTACTGCGTCGTAAAAAATAGCGCGAAATTGTTTAGTCTTCGTGATAACACCCCCTTTTCCTAGAAAACTGTTGTTTACGACGAACATGTCCCTATAGGTTCGATGCGTTATCGGGTCGATCATCGTCCCGATGACGTCATTTTTTCCTTTGTTTTTCACGATTGTTTTTTTAAGTATAAATTATACCATATTTTCTTTGCGCGCATTTTTATTTGAGCCGTATATGCGACGTCCGCTGGAGCATTAATTGCATGAATTGGCAATCAAATATTACATTATCGCATATCATAACATAGAAGCGAGGTGCCGATGTTCCGGCGGACGTCGGCGCTTGCCTTTGTAGTGCGAGACATATTTTATCTTACGACTATCAGTTTTATACACCGCCATTATATTTTTTTCTGGCGACTTCTGCAACCGTCATTGAATTCAGTCTCGTCGTGGCTGTGTAGCGCGAGTACAGACCGAGCGATCGGAGTCTCCAAGCCAATAGTAAAAAGTTCTCGAACGTGACATTGTATTTTTTGTGATTAAACGAAGTTTTTTTGTGATGCCTCCGCGCGAACCCAATATACTTAAAGACATAGAAAACAGTGAAATTTTAAGGGGGCCCGACGCTCCCCAGTTTGAAGACGCTATAGAGACGTTTGAAGGCGCTCCTCCCGCGCCTCGGCTTCCGTTTGGACACGATATCCGCGGCAGGTCGCGCGCGGGAGGACCTGTTCCGCCTGACGGGTGCCCGATTTCTCCTCGTAGACGAAGCGCTGATTGCTTACGCGAACCGCGTAGCGAGTTTGTAGAGAGATAGAAAAACGTCTACTACTAAGGGATATAAGTTTCTGGTGAGACGCTTACTAAACGTAGTACTCCACGCACGTGAAGTAACAATGAAACAAGACTATTATGTATCGATGAGGAGATTTTCGATAATGTGGATGGCGGATCACCCTACCCCTTTCATAAGCAACAGAGGATACCGCTACGTCAAAACCATATAAGTATAAACGTCGTAACGTATCTCAATATCAGGGAGATAGAAATGTTAAACAGAAGAGGAAACCGAATGATGTCAGGAATCTTTTTCCAACTGAAAATATTTGAGAACGCGGAGGGGTGGGTAAACCTGACCCGTATAGATCGATTCCTTCGGGCAATGGACAGTCAGGAAAACGTGGCCGTTATTTTATGGCCGTAATTCCTGAAAGTTATTTCGAAGTATGTCGCAAGACTTTGAAGAATTCCGACTGTCAGGTAATAAATAGAGAAAATGTCAATACTGTGTGAGAAAATATTCCTCCCCCCCGCGGACCCCTCACGCGGACCCCGCGGACCCCCACGCGGCTTCCGCGGACCCCCGCGGACCCCCACGCGGCCTGAGTCAATGTTCCGGCAGATTCGCGAAGGCCAACAACAATTTGTGCAAATTATATGTACCTCCTCTTTTACACTTTATTTTGAAAAAAAAAATATTTTTTAAATTTTTTTGACCGGTTAATAAGGACATTTTTGGTTCATTTCGAGATTTAACACTCACAATCAGTTAATACCGTAAAGATTTGAAGAATATCTTTTATTAGTCTACGAGATATTACCCCCTTTTTTCCTAAAAATATGTTGTTTACGACGAACGTGTTCCGACAGGTTCGATGCGTCATCGACAAAAAAAACACTACTACGCAGTGCGCTATCGAGTTAGTCTTACCCATTGTGCGCCGC
>NW_020209983.1:0-2253 GCF_003070985.1 Temnothorax curvispinosus
CAAGGAATTGAGCAAAAAGTTCTTTTTGAGAAGAGTCAAGATCCTGGGAATTATTTCTAAAAAGTTCCTTCAAGGAAACCGGGACTCCGATTGGTTCATACTCAATTCGAGCTACTCGTATTTCCGAATTCACAGTCCCGAAAACAGAATCGAAAATTTCTTCTAAATTCACCATTTTCAGAAAATTCACTCCCAAAAGACAGTCATCACTTACATCAGCCACAAAGGAAACACAACCAAATGATTGCCTATTTCAATTCTAGCTTCTATCTCGAATTTAATTACAACTTTTTCTCCAGTAGGATATTTCAGATTCAGATTCTTTATGTGGGACCTTTCTTTTCCTGCTTCTACGAATTTACTACTTAATATGGAGATGTCAGAGCCCGTGTCAACCTTGAAAAAACATTTTTTCCCATCAATTTTCCCCTTATAGCAAAAATGATTAAAATAAGGCTTAATTCTATTTTCATTCGAAATAACTTTATTACACACATTTGAAATAACATTTTTATTGTAAGAATTCGGGGTATTGATAACCCTCGCCAAACTCACCCCGCTGAGTTTGACTAAATCGCGTTTCCCCTTTGTTCGGGGCACTCGGATCGGAAATGTCCGGTTTTCCCGCACGTCCAACACTCTCCCCGGTTGGCGCCGAATTTGTTGCCGCGCCCATTTCCTTTTTGGAAATTTCCCTTCCTTTCTGTCTTTCCCTCCTCCTTTTGCTCTTTATCAGCCTCTACCTCCCCCTTTTCGACATTCGCGCCCCCCTTTTGTCCATCTCTCGCAGTGCTTTTAATAAATTTTTCGCGAGCAAACCCTTCGCCCTGAATTATTTTTAGTGCCTTTGCTCTCTCGATAGCCTGACACAAAGTGGTAATCCCCTCTATTTGTAACGTCCGTCTGATAAAATGATCAGTGACGGCCGTTACGAACTGTGAACAAGCGATCTTTTCGCGAATTTGATGAGGGCACTCGGGGTATGCGAGGCGCGACAGTCGTTCTATATCGGAACCGAGAGCAGCAAGATCTTCCCCAAATCTCTGTCTGCGGTTCGTGAGCGCGGAATAATAATTCTGCGTTAATCGCCCCTCACCGAAACGCAACTCGAGTTTTGATTTCAGCTCAGAAAAATTTAGACACTCGATGTCTTGTACCGTCTCGAGAATCGTGCGTGCTTTGCCCCTCAGGCTCGAGGCCAGCGCGACGGTTTTCGTCCCGTCGTCCCAGAAATTCGCTCGGGCAATTAGATTAAATTGCGAAAAATATTCCTGTAGTGGGACCGACCCATCGTAAGTGTCGGGTTTCAATTTATAACCGAGCCCGGCACCCGCTCCTGTAACGGCGTCACCCGTGCGCGCGGCACGGTTGCCAACTTCGTTCGTGTTCCTGGCACTCGAATAAACGTCGAGATCGCTCTCGGCACTCGCTCCCGTGTCTCTCTCAAATCGACGTGTGACGTTTTCGGTCGCGCCGCCCGTATTCACGCTTCTCCCGGTCGGGCGCATGCCGCTCTCACTCGCGCTGCCCGCGAACGCATTTCTTACGGGCGAGCGCACGTTTCTTCCCCGCGCGCCGTCTGCGTCCGCGTCCCCTTCAGTTGAACGCACATCATTTCCTCGCGCGCCGCTCGCGGTCGCGCTCCCCCTGCACGCGGCCCGCGACCCCTCACCGTTCGCGGTTCGTACACTCGCGCGTACGTCGTTTTCGCTCGCGTCGGCCGCAGCCGCATGTCCCTCGCGTGCGTCCCGCGCTCTCGTGCCGCCCACGGCCCGCGTTTCCGCATCCCCGAACGCTCTAATATTAACTCTGGACTTAGCTCTGTGTCGCCGGATATTGTCCCTCGGAGTCGGCGGAGTTCCTCCTCCTGGCGGCGAAACGTCTCCGCGTACTCGCGTTCCCTCCGAGCGTGTTCTTCGCGCATCTCGTGGATCTCCCTTATCACCGCCTGAAGAGTGACTATTTCGGTCGTCATCTCCGCAGCGTCCGTCTGTAGAGTTGCTAGCCTGAGGCGTTTCCTTGCGGCCATGGGAAAGTTCCTGGCCGTGGTATCGTCGCTTGTGCGTTCCTCGCTCGTCTTATCCTTGTTCGTTCGTTCCTCGCTCGTCCTATCCCGGACGAGCCCCCAAAATGTTACGCTCGCCAGGCGTATGCCATTCTCTCACACTTGCACTCACTCGCGTCGCGCACTCCGGCACTCGCTCAATGAATAAGGCTCGTTATTTTTATAAAAGGAACTCGTTTAATAATATT
>NW_020209984.1:0-1239 GCF_003070985.1 Temnothorax curvispinosus
GTTTTCGCCGCTTGCCCAAATCTCCGTGTGGTCGGACGGGCTGGTACCGGCGTCGACAACATAGATCTTCAAGCTGCCACACGTAAAGGAGTAATCGTATTAAAGTACGTATACAATCCCAAATTTCTATCTTCTCCGTAATACAGATAAAGAAGTTGAGAAATAGAGTGTATTTCTTACCACGAGAATTTGACATAACAGGTCTTCTCAAGTGTATCAATTCTAAACGAGAAACTTCCATTTGACATTTTATTCGAAAAAATGGTAAAAATCGATTTGAGAAAAGCGTAGTTAAAAGCTGTAGTTAAAAAGCGCCTCTCAATCTCAGCTCTTTTTCGCCTGAAAGACTCTTATATAATGGTTCTCCAATAATTTATTTTACAAGGTTTGCTGGAATCCCGTCAAATAGTAAAAGAAATTTTCTTTCGCCAGACTAGTTATTTAATTAGCATCTCTGCACGATTTATTTAATTAATTGAATCTTGAATTATCCCAGGTAGCAAGGTGACGTCTAATTGACGTCTAACAGACGTCAATTAGACGTCATTAAGACGTCATTTGACGTCACTCTGTTACTGGGGTCTCTATAATCGAGATCAAACTCAAGTAACACAAAAAAGCGACTAAAATAAAAAATATCGCAATTATTTCGTGGCCGAACCTACAAATTACAATGTCTGGCACGTAATTTTATCATTTTTTTTTTATAATTGCAGTACCCCGGGAGGCAATAGTATCAGCGCTTGCGAGCTAACATGCGCCCTGATCTCCTCCCTCGCGCGCAACGTCGCGCAAGCCGCACAATCGCTGAAAGAGGGCCGATGGGACCGGAAACTGTACTCCGGATACGAGCTGTCCGGCAAGACCCTCGCGATCCTCGGAATGGGTCGCATAGGCCGCGAGGTAGCCTACAGAATGCAGAGCTTCGGCATGAATATCGTCGCCTTCGATCCGATCTTGAAGGACGAGACCGCCGCCGAGCTCGGCATCAAAAAACTCAGTCTGGAGCAGATATGGCCTATCGCCGACTACATCACCGTTCATACGCCGCTCATACCTCAAACCAGAAGTACGAATCGAATCAGTTTGAATATATTAATTTGATGCTGAAAGGTCAAAGCGAGAAAGAAAAACACGGAGTTTCGAATTTTTAAGCAGAGTAGAAGCAATGGCTTCGACACACTTTTTTCATCTGAAAAGAAGTTCTTTAATTTCTTAAAAAACTCAGAAACTTTATTT
>NW_020209985.1:0-1298 GCF_003070985.1 Temnothorax curvispinosus
GATTGGTATTCAAGGATGTAATTTCAATCGGATTCTATCGATTTGAATTGTTATGATTTTATAACGATTACACTGATTGAAAACGATTGAAACGGATTGGTATTCAAAGATGTAATTTCAATCGGTTCCTATCGGTTTGAATCGTTACACGCAGAAAATTTTTCTCGAAAATACAAGTATACACGAACAAAGTAAATACCATACTAATCTTGCACGGCTAGGATATCGTCATAATATGCAAAAGATTTCAAGAAAGTATAGGAAATTTAGAGAGCAAAGAATAAAAATATGGCTGATGGACAAAAAACGAGACGTCTGTTGCAGTCATGGCAAAAACATAAGTTGCTATTATAGGCTATGGCGGTCAGCCGTCCGCCACGAGCGAACTTGAGAACGCTGTAGAAACCCTGTCGAGCTGCCCTAGATATAGAGGTCGATGTTGAATCTTAATCACGCGAGAATATACCGGCGATGCGCCGCGTAGCGGGCGCGAACCGAACCCTTTCGCCGCGCGAGCCCGCGTTGCCGCTCGCGCCGCGCGCCTTCCGTCGTTAGTATAGGACTTTTTTTACTTTTTTTATATTTCCTTGTTATAATCCGAGAGGTAGCGACACAAAAGTGTCAGCGATTTTTTATTAGTCTTGGAACAAAGTAATTTCTCTTGTTTTAATAGTGTTGTTGATGAAATGCAGAGTCTGGCTGCGCTGTTTCGCTGGAATGGGCGTTGCGGCGCCTTTGATCTTGTCGAAAAAACACTTATGTTGGAAGAATTTGATTAGTGCTGAGCTTTTATATATTTATTGTTTTTTATATAAAGAAATGTTTTAGAAAAGTCTGGCATGCAACTGACACTGGAAAATGAGTCTGGCATCCTCCCAAAGTCGTTGTAAAAAGTCGATTTGTAGAATCATTTGATTAGAGCTGTAACTTGTCAAGATAGTAGTTTAAATATATAAAATTATAAAAAAATAAGTCTGGCTACTTGTACTGGCTGGAAAATTGGTCTGGCACCCCCTTTAAAGTCGTCTGCACGAGCGCGCCGGTAGCTCGTTGCCCGCCGTATCTGTAATATTATTAACGCATTACTCATTGCAAAAGATTTTACTTGTCCCAAAGGAGAAACGTAAACGATTTCGTGCTTATTGGTAGTGGAATGATGTGTAATTAATTATGTAATAATCAGAAATAAAGTAATTTAAAAATAAAACTATATTTTAAAGTTGTCAACATTATAAATGTATACGCTTATAAAAAATCAATTAACTTTATTTATTAAAATTATTAATTTATTTATCTGG
>NW_020209986.1:0-1454 GCF_003070985.1 Temnothorax curvispinosus
GTAACAGCATTCAAGCTTGTCTAACATTTAAGCTTGTTATCTTACAATTTTCTATCATCGATATACGACATTACAATGTAGACGATATGTTGATCATGCTTAAAAAAAGTAGGACAGTTGGAATATATAGAAAAGTGGGGTGTTATATTTATAATAGAGACACTTGACAAAGGAAGAGAGATCGAAGGCTTGATATAAAAAAGTTATTAATTTTGAAAATGTCTCCCAGTCCACATAGTAACATTATAACTAATATAAAAAAAAACAATATTATAAAATATTAAAAATTATCTGGTCCTGTCATATTCTGTATGTTATACAAGACAGCATGAGTGAAGTAACTTGCAAACATAATGCTGTAATGTGAATATACATATCGTACAAGCGATAAAGTTCTTATGTATACGGAATAATGTCAACGGGAATGCAAAAGCTAGATATCGTTCGATCACATCGTGCAACTTCAAATATAACAACAACACAGAATTGTCAACAAAAAAGAAAGCTCATTTGTCTGTAGATAGATATAATATGTACATTATTACGATTATGCAAGACAGGCAATACTAAAGCTAGGAAATTCGAATTGCTTCATGTAAAGAGGCAATCATTAATGTATTTAAATGCCTTCTCATGCACGTGTTTTGTAAGTACTCGTTTCTGTATCTGCATAAATCTATTGTTAACTAGGTGTGTTAAATGAATTTTTAAAAAGTGAACAATAGTTCAGACCGATTACGTCGAAAAGGATTGCTTAAACATTGTATGTTTCGCAGGTTTATTTCCATAAGAAGAAAATAATAAACTAATATTGCAAAGAATTAAACCGGGAAAATAAAAAACATTTTAATCTCACCTAGTTTAAATAGATTTTATACATGCTTGACTCCTGCAACATCACGATCGTTTAATCAAAACGATGCACGACTGGCAAGAAGGAGCATATAGGAAAAATGGCGTATAGATCGTTTTAACGTATTGGCAAACGTTGATTAAATATTATGCAAATGCAAGTATAACATTTTCATTTGTACTTTCTATCTATGGATATAGTTTTGCTAGATGGCTCCTTAAATATGTATTAAGTGTAAACAGCTAGATAAAACGATCTAAAAACAGTACTTCTTTTACAGCCAAAAAAAACTGGCTATAAAAGGAAACGATATGTGTACAACCTTTGTGTGCTATTAATAAATTAAGGCATGTTACAATTCAAGGGGTACATCCCCGTAACTAACCTCCTGTAACAGGTCCTGGGCAGCAATGGCTTTCAATACATTTTTTTTGCTAGTTTCTTGAATCTCCCCACCGACAAGCAACTCGTCTAAGATAAAGTATGCCTTTTCGAAATTGAAAATTATATCCAACTCGCATACCTAATAATATATTATCATTAATAATAAATTATAATTATAATATACAGTTAAACAAATTACAAAACTTGGTAAAATACA
>NW_020209987.1:0-15844 GCF_003070985.1 Temnothorax curvispinosus
GGACAAAGTGAGACGCTGCGTGAACCTATATAGCGTCTCAGTTTGTACTGACGCGTTTTTTGGCTTTAATGACCAGAACTATTTGTTTAAAATATCAAGAACTCTAGAACTATTGAAAAGGAAGCCAGAACTCTCAATAATTTGTGAGTTCCTGCAAAATGAGACGATAGCTTCACACACACGTCAGGAAGAGAATGTAAAGAATTATTAACGGAGATATTCTAATTTAAAAGATCTTCAAAATATATATTTTTCATGAATGTTTTATAGGGAAACGAAGAAAGTGAATAACGTTAAACTTTGCATGTTTTCTTCACTTTATTTTAAAAATTTACTTTTATTTTTTAAGTAACAAAAATGCTCTTTTTTCTGTTATATCCTGGTCACTATAAATGACAGACGATGTAAATAATTCTAGCTGTTTTAGGTATCTGAAACGCAAAAAGCTAAAATTTTCTGCAGGAGAAGTGTGGCTATCGTCTGAACTAGAACTAAATCAATATTTCCATTCTGAGCGGTTTTTTTATTAAAATTTTATTATAACTTTTTTTAAAATTTTATTAGTATTTTATTAAAAGAAAATGTTTATTCTACACTCGTACAAAAAAAATAGGGAACACTTCATA
This sequence comes from Temnothorax curvispinosus, assembly GCF_003070985.1. Classification (NCBI taxonomy): domain Eukaryota; kingdom Metazoa; phylum Arthropoda; class Insecta; order Hymenoptera; family Formicidae; genus Temnothorax; species Temnothorax curvispinosus. The sequence continues at coordinate 627 of NW_020209987.1, forward strand.
AACCCTAAAAATTAGGCTATTTTCAAACTGCTGTAAGTCGGCGAAAAATTATCGTAAAAAAAAATTTAAAAAAGAATTTTGAAGCTTGAAGTTTCAACTTTAACGCACTTTCGGTGGATTTTTAAAATTTTTTTATTTTCTTTGTTGTACGCCTTAAAAAAGAGGTTGTCGGTCAGATTTTGCACATCGTATGTGTGTGTGTGTATGTGTGTGTGTGTGTCACAGCAGAGATAAGGACTCTGCAGCTCGTCATTTCTGCAGTATTTAAATGACAACCTCCACGTGGTGCACATTGGTTAATGCTAATGTCGGCGGTAAATGTCATTTTTCAAGAAAAAAAGAGTTAACTTCAACATTGTGTAAATCGGTAAAAAAAAATCGTAGAAAAATTTTCAAAAAAGCATTTTGTAGGTAAAATGTTACAGTTTGTGGTATTTGTATTGAATTTTGTGAAAAAAATTTTTTTATCAAACTGCAGAGTGTTAAAAATGTGTAATTTTAAGGAATAAATCAACATTTTTAATTTTAGCACCAAACAAGGAAGACAAAAAAATTTTTTATAGTCACCGATACCACGTTAAAGCTGACATTTTGAGCTTTAAAATGCTTTTTTTTTTGTTTGTTCTACGATGATTTTTCATCGAGTTACGTCATTTTTTCTAAAAAATACAGGTTTTGCTTCAAAGTCGTGTAAATCGGTCAAAAAAAATCGTAGAAAAATTTAAAAAAAAGCATTTTGTAGGTAAAATTATGTAGTTTATGAAACGTTAATTGAATTTTTTGAAAAAAAATTTTTTGAGTTTCAAGTAGTCAAACATAAGTTAATTTTAAGGAACAAAACAATGTGTTCTTTTTTAAGGCGTACAACAAAGAAAATAAAAAAATTTTAAAAATCCACCGAAAGTGCGTTAAAGTTGAAACTTCAAGCTTCAAAATTCTTTTTTAAATTTTTTTTACGATAACTTTTCGCCGACTTACAGCAGTTTGAAAATAGCCTAATTTTTAGAGTTTATGAAGTGTTCCCTATTTTTTTGTACGAGTGTAGTTCAGACAATAGCCATATCACTTATTTTGAATAAGAAAATTTTTGGTTTTTACGTTTCTGATACCTAAAACAGCTAGAATTATTTACTTCGTTTCTCATACTTACGTCTTTTACTGATCAAGAGATAACATAGAAGTAACAAAAAAGAAGAATATTTTTCTTACTTAAAAAATAAAAATAAATTTTTAAAGTAAGATTAAAAGAACATGCAAAGTTTAACGTTATTCGCTTTCTTCGTTCCCCTATAAAAAATTCCTAAAAAATACCTATTTTTAAAGACCTTCTCCGGCTCCAGTCATACTCAACTTGTATCCATGCTTAAAAAAAAAAATTTATTTTACTAAAGTTAATTTACTAAATATTACATATAACAACTAAAAAATAAGAAGTTAACTTCAAATCGCGTACTTTACAAGTATTTCTCGAAATCGAGTACCGCACGGGTATTGAAACTTATCGCATATTATTAATTTCTATTTTTATATATAAAGCATCATATACTAGTCTTTCAAAAACATTTAGAAAAAACTTTTTTCACAATTGCGACGCTTTTTCCCCCGGTCTCGCAATCCGGTGGAGGGCTATCGAGGATTGGCAGCACGCACAACTAATTCCGACACCAAAAGATTGGGCGCCAGGTGCGACGGATCGCACCACCGTACACTAATATGTCTGACACGAGATCCCCGGCAATACCTCAGGGCGTAGGGCTCTTTCAGGGAATTCGGAGAGAGGCGTCACACAATCAATCGCACACAAGAGAATAAATAATAATAACAGAATATATTTGGTCAGATAGTATCAATATAATCGGTCTCAGTTTCTCGTACTACCGCAAAAATGTCGGATAGGCTGACGCACGAATGCCGCAATAAGTGCACGCGGTAATGTCGAATCTTTCACACTGTAACGCAACATATAAACGCAGACGAACACACGAAAGCTTGACATACGAAACAATTACGATTCAGGTATTGCGGTACCTGGCTTCAAACTCACAATAAACTTACGCCACGAGGCCGACGCACCGCCTCGCCGCCTCTTCGGTTGCTTCTTCAACGCGCACCCGGGCCACCTCGATTCCGCACGACGCAAAAATTATGGGCGATCTCGCCGAGTCGACCACGCTGGCCGGCGATTGCCCCCGAACACGAAATACGGACTCGTATCGCGGACGATCCCGCGGCTTGCCACGCGAATCCCGAATTCTCTCGCAGGACGGAGATTCCGCGGCCCCGCGCCGATCCCGTCGATCTTTCCGTCCCGCCAACACAATATTCGCCGTCCTCGCAGGCCCGGATACGTTACTTAAATACGAGGGCGAGTGCCCTTCAAATTACATGACCACTCGCGGCTCGCCGTTACCCGCACAACTCGCTCCCGTTATCGCCACGCAAGGCATCACTCTCAATAATATGGCCAAGACGCGACACGATTCCGAGCTTAAATAATATGGCCAAAACGCGACACGATTACGAACATAACTCTATCACAATGAAACGCGACACGACTACGAATAACGCGATACGATTACTCAATGCAACGAGACGCTACACAATTCGACCCGATTAATCCGATTCACACATCTCAACGCCACGCGACTGTCGGCCGTGGCGGTGCTCGCGGGGAGGGCACATATGGTCTCTACGCATTAGAGAGCTCACTCTCGGCAAGGCCCTGGCACGATTTCCACCCGACTCTACTTTAATGCGAGCGCAAGGTATTGCACGCTCTGACCTCGCTCTGTCCACAGGTATCCTGCGGCGCTCCGGTAACCGACGTGTGCCACGGGCCGATGCCTCGAGCGAACCCTCTTTTCTTAACGCGGGGACGCCAGAGTGGTGACCTTACAATTCGTCGTCGTCCCTTCGGTAGTCCGGGCAGCTCGGGATCCGGGAGATGCTTCCCGCTCTTTAGCCGGCACGACAGTGTCGGAAACGATGGCCTGCCGGGATCGCGCCGGTTCCCCGCGCCTGCGCTGTAGCGTGTCGCTCGACCGGATTGCCGATCCTAGCGCTTCCTGCGCCTAGGCCGCCCGTGCGCCGCTCCTTCCGGGGGCGCCACTCCAATCCCAGGGCGCTCTCGTCGGCGCCTCAGCTTCTCGCGTGCCTCCCTTTCCGGTGGCGCCGCTGCAACTACCTCCGATTCGGCGCGGGCTTTTCGACTCAACCGGCTGTCCAGGCCGCGATGATCGAGTCGGCGTTCGGGGTCAGGCTGACCGGGCCTCGGCCCCGTCCGCCGGCATCCCCTCGGGACCCTGGCCTGACTGGCGTTTCGCTCAGTGGTGTCCCGGGGTCTTCCAGATCGTTATCCGGCCGCTGTTACGACCGAGTGTGGAGTGAACTCCGGCCGGCGACGCTCATGCACTTGCGGGCGATCCGACTTTCAGCCATGTCCCCTGGCCGTCTCCTTAATCCTCTGCCCTTCCTCGTTGCGGCCCCCGGCCGTTACAGATTGAGTCCGGCCACCACCGGCAATCCCTTAAAAACTTAACAGCTAATTAGACCAATTAATATACGCAACCGCCCTCCTCTCGCTCTAACGAGGAGGCATCCCCGAATTCCCCTCGGCCGAGCCCGTCCGGGAAGGAGACGCGACTTGTCACGTCACACAATTTATTAAAATGTCTGTTTCACAATACCTCGGAATAGGAATTCCGTGTTAAAAGTTAAAACTTTGAAGCTCAGTATCTCGATTTTTAATACCGCAAGAGGTACTAAAATTTATACTACACATAAAGCACACCTATAAATTAATGTATATTCACAGTTTCAAGAAAATCTAGAGAAAATCGATTTTCCGGAGAGCGTCCTTAAGATCTTTCAAACCAGAATACGCTCTTGTAATTTATTATTTGTCATTAACATGTTTTATTATTAATCACATACATATAAGTGTGAGAAAGCATATGGTACAAAATAATTTCAATATTCAAATTATTGTAATAATAAAGAAATAAATTATTTACATTTTCTTCTGTATGTGTATGTGTGATGTTATTGACAATAATTTCTTTGCACGTTTACATTTCTTTTGCAGATTTTTTCCACGCTTAATTTTCACAAGTGTAATGTCAAATACAGACAAGATTTTTGTTTATCTGCTATAAGCGTTATTTTGAATGTAAGATTTTAATAATCAAATGTTTTTAATAATCAAACATTTTCGAACTACAAGCGAGGGACAAGCAATATCATCTACAGCATGTATCCTTAAAATACTACGATCTTTTCTAGCAGCACTAGCCACTATAATTTGTCCGCCGACATTACGAATTTCTTCTGCAGCAACACATAAAATGTTGAACAGTTTTCTTGAACGATTGTAACAACGTCTGCATGCGTCTGCACGCGTCGGGCGTAAGCAACGTCTGTGTTGTAAGTCTGACAAGTTAGTCGGCGCGTAGTTGAAGTTGGAAAAATATGTAAATATATAGTATATAAAAAATATTAGGCTACTATAAAATCTAAGCTCAGATCGTAAATGATTTATTTAATATTGATTAATAATATTTTTGATAAAAAGGCCGCCTAGAACCTAGAATGGAAATATTGGTTTATTTCTAGTTCAGACGATAGCTACATATACTTCTTCTGAATAAGAAAATTTTAGCTTTTTGCGTTTCAGATACCTAGAACAGCAAGAATTATTTACACCGTCTGTCATTTATGGTGACCAGGATATAACAGAAAAGAAGAGCACTTATTTTGTTACTTAAAAAATAAAAATAAATTTTTAAATTAAGGTGAAGAGAACATGCAAAGTTTAACGTTATTCACTTTCTTCGTTTCCCTATAAAAAGTTCCTGAAAAATATATATTTTAAAGATCTTTTAAATCAGAATACCTCCGTTAATAATTCTTTACATTCTTTTCCTGACGGAAGAGATTTTACACCACTTCTCAATATAAATATAAATTTATCTCTCTTGTTATAGTTTTATTCGATTATTCCGGCGTTTTTATATTTGTGATTTAATTAAATTATTGTTTACTTTGTTTATATTATTAGGTGATTGTTTAATGTTTTAGTCTAGAATAATGTTTAATGTTTTAGTATGTAAACTTGAACATTAATTATTATCATGTTTCTTTATATTTATCTTCTTCTATCGTAGTAATCCGTTCCGAAGGAGACTAAGTACAGTCGGAACGTTAACCATGTGTATTATTTATTTAAGAAATTGTTTTTATTTTAATCCAATATCTCTTTGTTGTTGCTCGTGGTCGCTTATAAACATTAATAGCTAATATAAATTTAATAAGAGTAAAAAGAACATTATAAACTACTTTTTTTCTCGATATAGTTAATATGTAATTATTGTTATACATTTAAATATTAAATTTAAATACTATTATGCTAAAGTAAAGGCTTTTAAAGTAAGACTTTTTTTTATATAAAGGCATATTGGCCAGAACGGGGATTTCTATACATTACATTTACGAATTTTAGTTTTTATATTTATAAATTTTTAATTAATTATATTTGCAATCTTTATATTTATATAAATTTCAAATATATATATATATATATATATATATATATATATATATATATATACTTATATATTTATTTATTTATTTATTTATTTATAAATATAAAAATTGAACTTTGTAAATACAAACGTAAATGTAACGTATAGCGGATCGTCCATTTGCCAACTCGAGACTCGGCACTCGGCGAGACGCAAGGAGCGATACCCGAAATGCATGGCATCGTGGCATAGCCGGCGCGTGCTAAGCAGCGTGCTATATACGTCACAGCTCAAACGAGAAAGAGACAGCAGATCGTATGTCTGCCCTTCTCTCGCCGCTCCAAGCTTGCCGAGTGCTGAGTCAGCCGACTGGCATATCCCCTCCATCTGAGTAGTTCGGACACAAACCATAGCACGGACACGAACCATTTGTGTACCATTACCGAGCGTAACGACGTAGTTGACGTCCACTTTCTCAGGCGGCGCGTCAGTATACGTCCGCTGGAACGGAATGATCCCGGTGGCCGCTCTCAGGTTTCTCTTTGGATCAAGATAGAGAGAAGCAGCGAGTCGGGAGAAGCGGTGGATGCAATAGATCGATTGAGTGAGTCGATAAGGAGGGAAAGGCGGGGCTGCCAGATCGATAGGAGGATCGATAAAGAAGAGCGGTAGAGGGACACGAGTGCGGAGCGACGATCAAGGCAGGACACGTGCCATTAGAGTGCGTAAACGGGAGGAGTAAGTACGTCTTGGCGAGCAAGGAATAAAAGTAGAAAAGCGGAGGAGAGTAAGAACATAATCCAAAAGAAAAAAGAGAGGAAAGAAGGATGGAATGTAGAGGGAAGATCATAATAGAAAAGGATACGATAGAAAAGATAATAGAAGGGAAAGTATGGGAGATGATAAAGGAGTTTAAGGAAGATAGCAAGAGAAAAGATGAGAAGATAAATAAATTAAAGAAGAAGGCAGAAAGATTAGAAAGAAAGGTATATAGATATTAAAACAAAGCGCAGGCAAAAGAAAGAGGGAGGACAGCAAAAAGAGTAGGGGTAAGTTTAATAGGAAGAAATAGTGGGCAGAAGAATATGAAATGAACGACGACGAGAAAAGAAAGAAGAACGTGATTATAAGGATCGAGAAGGAGAGATGGAGGAGAAAGGAATCAAATTGAGAGAATGTGAAGGAATTGTTTTCGGAAGGATTAAAGGTAAAGGTAAAGGTAAAAGAGGTAAGCGTGATAGGTCAGAAAGAAGAATGGGTGACGATAATAGTAAAGATGGGAGGTGAACAGGATAAGTGGAGGGTATTAGACGTAAGGAGAAAGGAAGGGAACAGATTAAGGGTGAAAATGGATGAGGATAAATCGGTGGAGACGAAAATAAGAGAAAGAGAGGAGAAAGAAAGGAGAGAGGAGGAAAGCGGGAGACCAAAAAGGTCCACGGAGGATGAGATTGTGAGAAGGATGGAGGAGTCTGTTAATGAACATGGACGAAGAAGAAGATGATAGGAAGAAAAAAGAGTAAGAGGAATGTAGGATAGAAAGAAGAGAGGCAGGGAGATAGAGAGAGAAGCGTTAAGGGAGAGGGAGGAGAGGAGGAGAAGGAAATAAGTTTGTAGGATTAATACTCTGTTTATTTACATAGTAAAGGTAGAATAAGGAAGAAGGAAGGCGTTGAACACGAGGAGGGAGAGAATAGAAGAGAGAAGGGAAGAGCAGCGATGGAAAGGAGGGAGTCAAACAAAACGCCATTCGAAACGGAACGATGGAGATCGAGTAAATTAGATTGGAGTAGATGAAGATGGTTAGAAAATAATGAACGGACATTGAATTGTATTTGTAAAGTGTTGGGTACGTCCCTGCAAAACGCCATGTGTGTTAGATATAGCAGAATAACATATAAGTTTGCTTGTAAAGATTTTTGGGAACGTTTTTACTGAAACAAACGCCTTTCTAACCCCGGAAGGGGAGAGAAATAAAGATGATTGATTGATTGATAACTATAAAAAGACATCTTTTCGCTTAACCAAAAAAACAACTATAAAAAAATATCTTTTCGTAATCTTTTAATTTTATGTGCTGTCTGCGTAAGAACAAGCCTTAAGGGGCACAACTAGTGTGACTGCCCAAAAAAAAGGTGATTTTTGGGAATTTATTAAAAAAAAAGTATTGCATCGAATGTTTTAAAATTTTGAGAATATATTTGTGTATAAATGATCTATGTGCAGTAATTTTTTTGTATGAAAATAATCAATTTTCAGCGACTTATGTGTCATCTCCCGAGTCTCCAAAAAAAAAACGTGCTCCCACTGCTGCAGTGATTGCGGCCTTCAGAGTGCTTGAAATAAAAAAAAAAAAATGTCCGTTAAACTAGAAGGTATTTCCCGTACAATGACCTAGGATTATGAAAAAAAATTAAAATCCAACAAAATGGCGGAGTTTTGAAAAAAAAGTTCAAATTACGCTTAAAAATTTCGCGGTTTTTTGCATGGCAAATTGACATTTTTCATCCAATCAAAAAACTGGAAGGTCATTGTATGGAAAAACAAATACTAAACACGCTCCAAAAAAATTCAAGTCGATCGGATGATTTGTATTCGAGTTAGAACTGCAGCAAATTTGAAAAATGTCGTTTTGAGAAAAACGCGTTTAGATAAAAATATTGATTTCGTTGTTTGATTGAGAAATATCATATTTACAGCTAATCTGCTATTCCAGGCCCATATAATTCACCTTCTTCTTCCTCAAGAAAGTACCTGCTGGATTGCTGAAGCTTTCCTTCGAGCTAATCAACCCTCTTTCGAAGCTTATGCACGTTTCTGACCGACGAGCAGCTACTCTTTAGAAGGCTGCCGTTCAAAAACTATTTGAGATCCACTCTTAAAATTTTAATATGTTATTCTTGAAGCTATAGACTATCGAAAAATGCAAAAAAAAAATCGATTTTTCAAAAGTGTCACACTAGTTGTGCCCCTTAAGGCTTGTGTTCACGATGCTAGAACTTGGTCCAAGTTCTCGGACCGAGGGAAAGTTACTAAAACTTGAATCGTGGACACTGAAAGAGGCAAAACTTGAAAGCTCTAATAAAGAAATGCTGCGCGTCCTATTTTTTCGTACTAGTTACTATTTAATTTCTTTTTACCAACATTATTACTTCATAAATAGCTAATCAATGATGGTCAATGTGACATTGGACAACGGAAATGTATATAACTTTCATAAATCTATTATTATAAGTGTCTGATGTCTGTCTGTATGTATGTCTGTATGTCTGACCGCGAACTACTCATTCGTTAATGGACCAAATCTTAAAGAATTGTACATGAAATAGGGGTAGAAATTGCCGGGAATGGCGGTGATGGGGTTAATTTTTCGTTACCGATTTTTTTTAAACCGGTTGCGTAATTTTTCTAATTTTTCAGGAATTAATTGACTAAAGAATTATATATAAAAGAACTAAAGAATGTAATAGAATTAGAAAAATTGCTAATAATAAAGGGGTTTCCGATTTCTGTTTAAAAAAATGTACGTGATTGCTCCAATTTCCGTAAATTTTAATAGTTGAATTTTTTTTATGGATAATTTTTATGGATAATTTTTCGTTACCAATTTTTTTGAAACCGGTTTGGAAAATATTCAAATTTCGAGAAATAATAAGTATTAATTAACCGATTTTATTAAAACTAGTAAAAAATTTTTTTAATTTTTTGAGGATAAGTTTAATTTTTTATTAATGAATAAATTTTCTTGAAACCGATGCAAAAATTTTTTTAATTTTTGGGGGATGGCGATAATGTGTAAAATTTTTCATATGAATTTAATTTTTCATTAATGTACCGATTTTTTTTTAAATGCATGTGCTAAAATTTTTTTACTGTAAACTATTTATTCAATTAATGAACCGATTTTTTTCAAAACGGTGCCCAAATTTTTTTAATTTTGCAGGAATGGCTTTTCTAATTTTTCGGGGACGGCGATGATGTGTATAATTTTTAATAACCGATTTTTTGGAAACCGGTTCCAAAATTTTCCTAATTTTTCGGGGATGGTGACGATGAGTCAAGAGACACGGTAGTATCTCGCGCCAAGTACACGCGAAGCGAGACCGCACCGAGACTCTTTCACGCGAACGCACGAGTTGCAATAAGTACCCGAGATTTTGAGATCTCAATAACGAATAAACGGATCAAGTTCTAAGTAGGCTTGATCAATAGCTTCAATTTGAATTATGTAATAAAAGTGTATTTATTTTTTCGCTATGTGCCCTACGAGCGGAGATATCGCGATTCAAAGTCCGAATTTGTGTGAAAATTAAGAAAAAGAAATTAAAAAACGTCGTCGCCCGTTACTTTTTCTAACGGATGGCTCTAGAATCAGCGTCACTTTCACTGCTTTTTCCTACAGATGGCCCTGGCCTCAACGTCACTTTCACAACATACATTATATGTATACGTGTGCGTACTGCGCTCATCAGTGCAGACAGTGCGTTTAGCGCAGTTCAGCGCGCTGTCAGTCAGTTATAACCTAGAAATATGTATCGTGCAACATCGTGATCTCTCATAAATACGATCGTTTAATTCCGAATTTCGGTCGCGTCACGCAAGGATCGAAGTGTCACAAAATTAAGATGGGCGTCACAAGAGACGAAATATTAGCGGGTCGGATTTATCAGTGTAGTGACAGTCGTGACCGTCGTGACAGATAGTGATCATCAATACATCGATATGTATATTGATCGCAAGAAGCTGATACCGAGATCTTTAAGAAGGAAGGCGTATCCAAAATTGCATACGTATGTATATGCTGTCTTGTAAAAGTTAAAGAGTACGAGAAAGTGATCTGTATACACATGTGTGACAGGCACTACTTTTCTGAAAAATCTATCGTATTTATATGCACGTGTGACAGGTACTATCGCGTAATAAAGATTTTTCCAAAGTATGTTAATTACTTTTTAGTATTACATTTTGTGTAGTAAAAAAGATTCTGAGAAGGAAAATCGTCGTTTAATTATGTACTGTTTGTTTCTAATTAATATTTAAAATATCACGATGTCAGTAAGTAAGGGAATGATAACTGAAACGATTATTTAAACGTCGTCTACAATACACGGAGTAAGCGTGGAGTAAGGAGTAAGAGTAGGCATAAAAAGGCTGTTTTCGGTTTAAGAGAGTTGGCGTAAGGGCGTAATAAATTAATTTTATTTCTTACTCCTACTCTTACTCTTTCACTTACGCTCGGCCAATCAAGACCCAACAGGCTATCGCTTACTGCCTACTCTTACTCCTTACTCTAGGCTTACTCCACGTATTGTAGACCGGCTTTTATAGATATATATTTCGCTTCTCACTTTAATTAGATCATGATCATATTACATTATGTTATTTACAACTTCAATATAGTATCTGACTGATATATTATATTCAGTAGAACAATAGTCCTTGCTTGCAATTCAAGATGTAATTGGTAATAAATGTGAATACATGGCCCAAATTTATTCGAAAAATGTTTTAAAATACAAATTTAAAGGATCACAATTAAGGCTGATCTACAATGTGCTCTTTGCTTTCTGTTTTTTGCTCTTAACCTCTTTGCGACTATCTCGTATTTCGCAATTCCGTCGCGTAACATGATGTTTTTTGTCTCTTCTGAAGTTCGTCAATTTTTATCTTAGGCGACAAAGAACAAAAAACATCGCGTTACGCGACGCAATTGCGAAATACAGGATAGTCGCAAACAGGTTAGGTAGTTGTATCGCGACAGTATTAGTCAAAAATAATGGTCACACTGCAATACGATAATGTATGAAAACTCTACTTATCTGTGTAAAACTTTTGACTGAGCTTGTACTGTTTTTACTGTTTTCACTCGCGTCAGTAATGTCAGTATACCAGTATGCTATCGAGGTTATTTTGAATAAATAGAAGAAATAGAAGCGAAAATGTCTGTTGAACGTTACAAAGGAAGATTAATAAAAAAAAAGTATTAAAGAAAAGACTTAAAGCCTTAGCGGCAATGTCTGAACTACATATATATCTAATCTTCATATGCGCAGTGTTGCAAGATCTTTACAGGTTAACTGCCGTATGCGTACATCGCTATGAAAAATTGTGTACTTTGTGTAACAATTGCTTCAAAACTAAATAGATAAGGGTTTTGTACTTTTGTAAGAATATTTTTACAAGTCTCTTTTGTCATCTCTTTGTTTTTCATTAAAATCCTATGAGTAGTTTGATCGCTACAATTACAAACGTGATATAGGAAGCCGTTTTCGTCCTATGATACATGTAAAAAGTGCTAAGTTTGATTTCCATTATTTCAACTTTGGTATAGTCAAGCTTTTTCTACTTGCACGTGTGTGTAGAGCGTGTTTGCATTAATATGCTGTTCAAATTTTAAAAGATTCCTATGAAAATGGGTTTTGTGATACAACTACCTTAAGAGCAAAAAACAGGAAGCAAAGAGCACATTGTAGATCAGGCTTAAAAGCAGACAACAGTTTGTGCTTTTGGTTAAAACAGAGAATACTTTGTTATTAATTTCTACTATTCTCTGTTTTAACAAAGGTTTTAATTTTAAAATATATAATTAAATAAAGTTGCGTAAATAACATATGATCTAATAGTAAGAAACGAAATATATATCCATAAATTATTATTTCTTCATTTACAGACATCGTGATATTTTAAGTATTAATTATAAACAAATGGAATAAGCGACAATTTTCCTTCTGAGAATCTCTTTTACTATTCAAAATACACAAAAATTTGCAAATTTTAAAAGAATCGGAGAGAGTGTCGTTATTCTACATATTTACTTAAAGTTTTATTAAATTAGAAATTAGAAGTTTTAAATTAGTTATTAGTTACAAAAAATTACTAATAATATAAAAATTAATAATATTTAGGTAGAAGTGCATTACGCATTACTTAAAAAATTGGTAATTTGTTAAAGAAAAATGTCTAGTTACTAGTGAAAATTAGTATTTAGGTGTTAAATAAATTAATTTTTTTTTGCAAATTGGTAATTAGTAAAAATAAATTGTTTATTATTAAAATAATTAATAGTTTATAAAAAATAAATTATTACTCATTTGAAAATTAATAATTAGTGGAAAATAATTACTAATTTTTTTAATAATGAATCATTAGTCTTACAATAAATTACATATACACTGTTGGAAAATTTTTGTAGTTTTGTTAAAAAAAATCCTTGTTAAAATTTTTGTGTAAAATAATCAACACATACATGTGTAGATTTAACATATGCCTGCTATGTTAATTGAACTTAACAAATTTAAAATGTAAAATTATTAAAATAATTTAAAAAATATGTTAAAGTAACACAATTTGAACGTATTTATTAAATGTGTTAAAAATTTACAAAAATAGAATGTTGATTTTACTTTATAACAGAAGTGGGAATAAAAATTTACAGAAAAAGTGTTGATTTTATCTAACAATCTTAACTTCAACATAAAAGATATGTTAATTGTACACATAATTAACCTCAAATTACGATCAGAGTTACATTTCCTTTCTGCTGAAATATTTTAACATAGTATAGGTGTTACCATTTAACACATTCATATTATGTTAAATTAACACAAAAATTTGAGTGAGCCATTCGGGACATGTGATTTATGTTACATTTAACACAAATTTTCCAACAATGTATATTATATATAACATTAACATAATTATTTTTTAAACCACCTTTAATTGCAATAATTAAATTATTTATATTCAACCAATTAATAATTTTTAAATCATAAGTAATTTACCCGAGACTATTTATTTATTATTGAAAAAATTAATAATTATTTTCCACTAATTATTAATTTTCAAATAAATAGTAATTTATTTTTTACAAACTATTAATTATTTAATAATAAAGAATTTATTTCTAATAATTATTAATTTGCAAAAGAAATTCATTTTTACCTAAATACTAACTTTTACGAACTAGAAATTTTTTCTGACAAATTACCAATTCTTTAAGTAATCTACATATAATTCACTTTTACTTAAATATTATTAATTTTCATGTAAATGGTAATTTTTTGTGACATAGGGGAGACCGGGGCTAAGCCGACACTATTTTTTCAAAGGCAATTTTTAATATTTAATTAACATTTTTAAGCAAATTCAATGATATATATTTAAAGAGTGTTTCTTCAGGTACAAAATTGATTCAGGAAGTTTTGCTGTACGTCGCTTTGTTTTGCCGCCAGGAAAGGAAAAGCGACGCAAAGACAAATTTTCGAATTGAAAAATGACGGGGCGAACTCGACACCCCGCCGGGGCAAACTCAACACTTTGTTTGATCGACACAATTTGATCTGGAACTTATTTTTTTATTGTTTAAAAATAAAAATACATTGTTTATCAAATGAAAAGACATTGTGTATTAGAAACAAAAAGTCGGAATAAAGTAAACAATTATTTAAAATAATGAGAAAAAAAAAGATTAAACTTTTAATTATCTTTTTCTGAACTGTCTGAAAAACAATTTATACACGTTTAAACACACAATTTAAACTCGCGATCAGATGTGCGCACACATTCGTCATGAGCCATACGGTTGCATAAGATGCATTGTTTGTTATTAGAAGCTAATGAAATGTTTTCCGAACACACGCAACAGATGTTCCTTAAATCGTCATCGGAATCGGACGAAACAGTGACCTTTTTTGCGATAATGTCACTTTAGGTTAGTGTCGTCTTTGCCCCGGTGGCGTCGTGTCGACTTAGCCCCGAACGTCGTTGTTTACTTTTGTTACTCCAAAAATATATAAATTTTGAAAATATGCAAAAATTATTATCGGATTCATATAAAGCATCGAATTTCCCATCAAAATCACTTACCGGTAGATTCGCAAGAGTAAAGCTCGATGAAAGAGTAGACATTTTCGAGAGATCAGAAAAATTACTTTTCACTATCAAAAACACTTATGCCGCGTTAAAAATTACACTATAACTCAGAATGTTACCAAATTCCGTTGATAATACTGGCACATAAAGACGCATTTACAGTAGCAAAGGCAAGTTTCTACGATAGATTTAAATTGGCAAAAAAGCCTAGTGTCAAGTTCGCCCCGCTGTCGGCTTAGCCCCGGTCTCCCCTACAATAATGATTTGAACAACATTTATCGTCAAGTCAGTCGTTTAGCTTGTACGCGCCGTCAAACCCCAAGACTCGGATCCTGAAAACCCTCGATTTCGTCATTTTTTTTTATGTTGCGCCGATGATTTTTTTTCCCGTCATTTAAAATAAAATTAAAAATCCCTCAAAAATCACGCATTATCTGAGAACTGCAAAGAATACTTTTCATGGTGCAACCAATTTTTTAGACCATTTTTCTTTAGTTTATATAGCTATGTAAGCAAAAAATTTTGACTTTTTGGAAGTCTTAGTTTTTCGCTGTTTTCAGGCCTTAAAATTCATTTGAGACGAATTTTATCATATGCATCTTGTTATGGACAAAATTTGCAACAAAAAAGGACCCTTGTATTTTTTTTTTTGTACGACGAACGCTGATTTTTTTATTGACCCGCAAGGTTATCCAATATTGCTCACAGGTCGGATAACGCTTAATTTTGTGCGTCAATAAAAAAATCAACGTTCGTCATACGAAAAAAATACAAGAGTCCTTGTACAATCGAAAATCTTTTCAATGCATAAAGATTTCCTGGTTTCGA
>NW_020209988.1:0-1223 GCF_003070985.1 Temnothorax curvispinosus
TATATCACTCGTTTACGCGGAGTAAATTATCGTAAGTTACTACAAAACCCCGTTTACGCGAAGGAATTATCGGATTAAAAAGACAATCATGGAATCATAAAAATTAATTTTTTTTCATGAAAATGTATATATTTAAATAAATGAACGATTTTTTTGAAATATATGTATAAAAGGTACAATTTTTTATTATATTTATATTCACATTTACCAATCATATGCAAAAAAAACTTAGATAAAACAACCAAAAATCCAGAAATCGACGAAAAATAAGCACTTTTATACAAAAATTAGGATTTTTTCGTTGAGTTATGACTGATTTCATGCTTAAAAACATATGAGATGTATCAGATATTGACAACATATATCCAAAAGTAATATATTATGTTTATTTTAGAGTCAGTTAAGGCACTATCACAATCATTTGAAGACCATAAAAGGCCCAAAAGTGGCTAAAAATAGGGTTTTTCGCATTTTTGAGTACGGCCCACCATTCCGAAAAATCTGAAAAAATTCTAATACATGTAGAACACTAAAATATACAATTTTCTAGAGTAATTAGACCTGCAATTATCAAAGAAATTAGAAAAAAATTGATTCAAATACTTATTTTATTTTTTTAAGTTAGATATTCAACGCGCCTAAAGCTAAAAAAAATTGTGTGCTAAGTACTTTTTATAAGTTATATTCTCAAATTTTTCCAAATTTTTAACATAAAGAAACCAAAAAAAAAATAATTTTTGAAAAAAAAACGGTTTTTTGGTGCCACTAGGAAAAGGAGGGGGGATAAATAGTCGGAAAAATCGTAGAAAATTCTTTTTTTGGTGTACTTATGCAGATCCAAAGTCATTTTTCCGTTTCATTAACAGTGGCATTTTGCCTATCTTACCGTGGGGTACCCTTTATAGGTGAAGAACAGCGTTTTTTAAAAGCAATTATTAATTTGTACTATTGCTAATCAATCTTCTATATCTATAAAGGAAGATGTCCTGACTGACTGACTGACTGACCGACTGACCGACTGACCGACTGACCGACTGACCGACTGACTGACTCATCAACGCCCAGCCCAAACCCCTGAACCGAATTTTTACCAAAAGTATATGAAATAGGGGTAGAATTTTCCGGGGGGTGCCACTATGTGTATAGTTTTTTGTTACCGATTTTCTGGAAACCGATTTTTTTTAATTTTTCCTATTTTTCGAAAAATAATTGATCAAATCTCA